>NC_050596.1:8020000-8320000 GCF_013368585.1 Megalops cyprinoides | reverse complement strand
CATGAACTGAGAGTTTTTTTTTCTTCCTTTTTTAGCTTTCTGTTCCAGAACACTGGAAATTCATGTTGTTAAGTTTTTGTTTCCACTCTTTTGGAGATTTTGTTTGTCTCATCTTTTTGTTTCAGTTCCCTGAACCAGTTGTACTCCCTGACAAGTTCTGTAACTGGAGCTTGTGTTGTTTATACCACATGCACCTGCTCCGCCTCCACATGTCATGTGATGTCCGCCCTGGCATGCTGTGGACCGCTCCCATGGAAATGACACAGGAAACAGTTCCACAGAGGTTAGGCCAAGGTCATGGTGCAGATTAAAGATAGTCTACCTTCTCTCCAATCCTCTGTCTTACATGTGATCCATTTTTTGTCCTCTGCAGAAAACATGGGTCCTGATCTCTCCAGAGACTGTTAGAGGCACATCCAACAGCTCTCTGGCCTTCCTCCTCAGGCAGTGTCATTATCGTGTTAATGTACGCCTAATTACACTGAAGCATTTTACAGTGTCAAGATGAATTAGCTGACACTAAAAGCATGTTTCTTAACAGCTTCCCTGTGGTATGTGTTTTATACAGAGCAGGACACAGATTTTAATAGGTCTGTCATGATGGGAGGAGCCAGAGCAGGGCAGAGACAGTAACATGTTTGTCATGATGGGAGGAGCCAGAGCAGGGCAGGGACTGTAATATATTTGTCATGATGGGAGGAGCCAGAGCAGGGCAGAGACAGTAACATGTTTGTCATGATGGGAGGAGCCAGAGCAGTGCGGAGACAGTAACATGTTTGTCATGATGGGAGGAGCCAGAGCAGGGCGGAGACAGTAACATGTTTGCCATGATTGGAGGAGCCAGAGCAGGGCAGGGACTGTAATATATTTGTCATGATGGGAAGAGCCAAAGCAGGGCGGGGACTCTAATATGTTTGTCATGATGGGAGGGGCCAGAGATGGTGGGGAGTGAAATATATGCGTTGACAGAGTGCTTGTGTGTAGACAGTTTTGCGTGTGCTTACAGATTGGGTTTAACATGGTGCCAGAGGAAACAGGGAGGGGAGGGGAGGAGGTATGTATCAGGCAAGAGGTTTGTTGTCTGTTTCTGTGCCACTGGAAGGCTAATTTAATTCATCTCTGAAGTGCAGCGTTTACCCTTCCTCCGGCGTGACTCCCTCAATCAAGGTGATGTTTAATTCATCGGCCTGATCCAAATGAGCTTCTGTTGCCCTCCGCTGATGACTACCCGCTTGGCGCGAAACCCCGCAAGCTCTGGATGGAGTGCGCGCAGCCGGCGAATTGGTGCCATGTTTAATTCATCACTGTTTACCGAGCCACCACTTCCATCGTTCTGCACAATGGCCCATTCAGCGCGGACGGCATCGCCGAGCCGACACGTCTGATTGGAGCGGCGGCCGTTGGAGGAGGCTCTGATGAGGCCGAGCTCATTCGGAACGACAAGCATTTAGTCAGAAGGGTTTCACTTTCACCATTATTCGAGCCCATCCTTTCAACACCTGTCAGTCCGGCCGACTCAAAGCTCAGTAGCCACCAGCTCGGTTGGAAGCTTTGCAGCTCGTTAGAGGAAAAGCCCTGCTTCTCTGTGCATAAGGAAGCGATTTGTTGTAGTAAACCTCCTTGTCAGTGAGCCACAGACAGAGAGAATAAATGCATTACTTTCAGATGGGTTTGTTATTATGTTAATCAAACCACTTATACCCACTCATACCCGCAACTACAAATATATGCTACAAAAGCAGATCCTACTGCAGTAATTACAAACTGGCCACTGATAGAAGAACAGGATGACTCCAATCCAAGGAAGCTGAGTACTGAAGCCAGTCATGTTTCGTACAATGAGTACAGTGCTGGGTTTTCTAGCCTGGAACACAGAGTCACAGAGTAGATTTGTAAAAATTGTCCTAAGAAAAAAGCTCCTTTTGAACTACAAGTTTCCTTCTGCGTAATCAGTGGAGTCAGGGTTGACATGGGGGGGGTCATACAATGTGTCACCACCTCCACCACTGCGAATATTAGCTTCTGCACACACTGCCAAGCTTGCCGTTTTCTCGCTAGCTTGCTCAGATTTTTCTTACACAACAGCAGCTCTGAGAAGAGGGTCAATCCAGAGGAAATGAACATTTTCAGTTTACTTTTTTAAGAGAGTAAGAACACCCTCGGATGCGTTCTCTCTCTCTCTGTAAAAGGAGCGTGGGAGAGAGCAAAGGGTAAAGTTGGCACGGCACCTCGCTGAAAAGCGAAAGGCTGCAGAAAAGCAATCAATAATCGCTTCCAGAAAACCAGCCTTGTCCTCTCCCCTCTCTTCCTCTTTCTCTCTCTCTCCTCATGACTCTCTCTCTCCTCATCTCTTTCCATCCGCGGCCTTGTCAGCCTGATGGAGATAACCCAGATTAGCCACACTGGCCTTGGCTAACCAGAGGGGCTCTTTGATTTGAACATGGACCCCGTGGCACATCAGCGTTGGGGGGGGGGGTTCTTCCAGTTTCAGGTCCCCTACAATCCCACACCTATCTTCTCTCTTCTAGTCACATGACCAGAACCAATCCAGGACCAAGTGCAGTCCATATAATTCTGTCTCTCTGGAATCGGTTTGTACTTCTGGGCTTTTAATTCTCCTAGGTGTGACTTTACTCAGGGGGTTAAACAGCAGCTCAGCAAAACAAGAGGCTTGCCAAGGTCTCTCCCTCTGTACTGCAATGAATCATGGGAGTTGAGGAACACACACATACAGAGCAGGGTTATCAGCAGGTGGGCCAGAGGCAGTAGCAGTGAGGTATAGGTGCTCCACTGAGACAGTAGCTCAATCGACTCCAATTCCAAGAAAAACAAACCCAAAAAAAATATAATTCTTTTTAACCTCCCGGAGGTACAGAGAGACTTGCTGTGATTCCCTGCTTTTATTTCCTGTAAATGTCAGGCTGGGAGGGAACTCATTACTGAATGTTTATTCAATAAGAGGTGGGCTTCTGTTTGACAAAGGTAGCCTGGTGCCTGTGGACTTCCACTGTTTAGCGGCTGATTACAATCGCTCCAAGATTATGTATTTATCTGTATAAATGTTATAAATTCAAACCCCAAGGTACAAACTGAAGCAGTAAGGAGGTGCGCTTCAACAGTAGATGGCAACAGCATTGTATTGTATGCCACAGCAGTATATTCACATGCAAGTGCATACGCATAAATTTCGATTTGTACACACATATTGGTGAGTGCATCTACATCTTTTATTTTCAGTTGCATACAGGTCTCCTGGAATGGAACTAATGGGAGAAGAAAAAGCACAGAGCAGCTTTTAGGAGTGAAACCCTTAAATTTGAGCTTAAATTGACATTATTATTGCCCAGAAGCATGCTGATTAGAGCCATTGAGCCAGCTGATTTCCCTTCATGCCACACTTTCAGGGGCTAATTCCATTTCATACAGCCTGATACATGGGCCGTGTGTCCTGCAATCCTTTCACTCAATTATGCACAACACAACTGTTCGCAAGAAATCAATAAAACCTGATAGAAAACTCCAGCTCCAGTTCTGACATGAACATCTTCGCTGACATGACAATGTTAACATGGGCCCCAAATGAAAGCATGTGTGCATACGAGTCCACAGACAAATGGAAAGGGTAAGCCACTGAATCCAGAGCTTTAAAAAAGAAGAATCTTCCAATGGCACACATGTGACAGGCTTTGGGGTGGATTATTGCACTCTTGACTGTCTACGTATATGAATAAAAATGCTTTATATTAAAGTGAGATCATTTCTATATAGAGATGCTTTATGCAAACTGAATATAATGCAGTAACGGAGAAGCCATGCCAGAAAGGCCAGTCCTGATGAAATTAACACTCCAATGTGTGTGCATATGTGCCTGTGTGTGTGAGTGTGCCTGTGACTGCCACATGTCATCAGCTGCTTACAAAGGCATTGTGTAGCTTTTATGTAGTGTAGAAGCCCTCACAGGAAGTGCTACTGGCCAATGGGGTCTGGTGTCCAGGCTTAATTACCACCTGTGAAGAATCCAGAGAGCTGGAGATCCGACAATCCAACTTGGCCTGGAGTTCTAAGCAACCTCTGTGCCTATGTTCTGCTCTCAGTCTAGTTTTGGGTTCAATGCTGTCTGACAGCCATTGCCACACTGCAAATCTGATAAGTAAATTTTAATAACGTTACAATACCATTGTTGTGACACTATAGCAACATTATTATGCAGCTTTGAGTGATGTCATTGTTATGTCATATGTCATGTGTCATAGCTGTCGTTGTGTCACCGTTGCATCCCCGTTGTCACTGACCTCCCCACTCTTTCCACCTTATGCCCCAGGCTTTCACCCACAAGCTGCATATGATGAGCAGGAAAACCAAGCTCCAGACAGCAGTGAATACGATTATCATCATCACTGCCATCATCATCATCACCATCATCATCATCATAGCAGTCTTCACTGCCATATTCAACATAATCATCATCAGCACCATCACCGTCCCTACCGTCAGCAGCAACAGCAGCATCTTTCTCATCTGTGTCCGCCCTGCTTAACACACCATCAACAACCACTCAGCAGCCCCAGATTCCTATGTAGCTGCTGAAAACCCAAAGTCTGACTCATCCAACAGCTGCTGGTATGCAAGTGTGTTTACCATGGCTTTTCTGGGACTTGAACAGTTACTGAGTGCTACACTGTGGGTTTTCGTGGTGGGCTTACAGGACTGCACTACCTGCAGTTTTGCTAAGGAGCTTATCGGTCAGTGTTAAGAGTTGCTTTGGTGGTGAGCTTGTTGACTTATGCAAACTTGTTGCGTCTCATACAGAGCTGATCTGTACAGGTAGAGATGACACCCAACCAGAGCTACATTCATCTACAATGAATGAAGAATGCAAACGTTAGAGAGGAAATGTATTTTAACAAATAGTGTTTTAAATGGATACAAAATAAGCACAGCCCGTTAAAAAAATTGCACTGTACATGCAGCTTAGATAAAATAACGCTCCACTATCATTGTAACCCTGCAGAATGGTCTTATTGTGCATTTTGTAGTCTTGATCACTAAAATAAACAGCAAGCAAAGTCGCTGATGTGTGATGTCTTCCTGTATATGTAGTTATCTATATGTTAAATACCAAGTCAGTAACCACACAGATGAAGACTCCTGCCTCGGAGATGCATGCTTTGGTGGCTCTGCTGAACAGACGGCGAGGGAGGTAAAGGGGCAAGGCCAACACCGTTTATATGCGCCAGACCCCCCACCACCTTTCCCCCCGTGCCCCGCCTGATCACGCTCTTGAGCCGATGGAGGTTGTTGTAGGCATCGCCATCCTCCACACTGCGCTTCAGATCCGTGTATAGCGCTCTACCCCCACCTGCCGTCCTGCGCCAGCAACCAAACGTCCGTGCGGCCAAACAAGCGCTTGCTTTTCCCTCGGGGCTCGCAGGCAGGAGCTACCTTTTGCTCCGCAAAGTTCAAAGCCATCGCAGGACACTGACGGCGGAGCGTGACGCTGTGAGCGCTAGCCTGCGTCCCGTGCGTCGCACCTCGCTGATTAATGAAGCTATATTACTGTTGGCTAGATGCATTTTCCACCTTTATTAACTCTATCTCTGTGCCAACTGCGTGATCTGCGTAAAATCACCATTAGACATAGATATCCGAGATGCTGCCAGCCTCCACCGCGACCCACGCACTTATCCTAACTTTCCCCTCTACACCGAACATCTTCCCTCTGTTCCTGAAAATGTGCATTTCTAGCTGAATATCAAATGGGTTTAGCCTGATATGTTTTTATTTCACTCGTGCCTAGGTCTTTTCAAACTTGCAGGTTGCATCTGCGTATTCTGATTCATGTATAGGATATAAGAATGAACAGCACTCGTATATTCGGGCTGTCCTCCTGTTGTAATTACAGAACAGAATCGGCGCCGTTAAATTAAACCCAAAAATGTGGTCCTCTCAGCGTCACGGTAAGCGGCTTCACTGCTCCACTCTGCGCTGAAAAGCTCTGAGATTGTTCGCATTCCAACAGGACTGTGATGCAATAAACAACTTGTGAGACAGTGAAATAGATGTGAATGCCATGACAGTCCCGGGGTCGTCTGGATGGACAGATGACGCGTTTGGGAAGGACGGAAATGTCAGAGCACGGTTTCGGTCCAAAGGCACCAAACTGATTGACAATTCTTTTTAAACAATAGATTCTCCTCAAAAGGACGTGCTCTAACTACAAAACACTGTGGCACAAGTAAACCGCCCTCTGCTTGGCCACATCTCCCCTAACAACCCAGCGCACTTGCAACCGAGACTGAGACGGGAGCAGCGCGAGTCAAAGGAACCCCTGCAACTTAGTCCTCGCGGTCAGACAAATTAACCTTTATTCTTACCTTGACCGCCGCGCACGAGCAATCCGAGGAAACAGGCGAGGATGAGTAACATTTTTAAGCAGGTTCGGCAGAGGGACTGCTCCCCTTGTTTGCAATGAGTTGAAACCGCTGTCAGTGAGAGGAGACCGACCCTCGCGCTCCTCTCCGTCTCTGATCGGTTCTGTCTCTCTCTCTCTCTCTCTCTCTCTCTCTCTCTCTCTCTCTCCCTCTCTCTCTCTCCCTCTGTCTCTCTCTCTCTCCCTCTCTCTCTCTCGCTCACTGTTCGCGCGCTCACCACAGCAGCGATTGAAAGAGAAGCGCGAGCAGCTGCCTCAATGCAGCACTATTCACACAACACTGAGGCAAACGGGTGTACATGCGCACCCCATTTATCACTTTGAAATCAGTGTAAAGCCGCAAAGAAAGGAATAAATGAATCAGTAAATATGTGTAGATGTGTGGACATCATGATGATAATATATAGAATGGCATTTAGCCAAGGGCACTATATATAGACTGCTGAAACTTGCAGTAGCATTGCATTTCTCTAAAATCTGTTCAGGTTGTGGTAGTACAAGTGAGATTTTCCACTTCTGATATTAGTCATTCTTTAGGTTATGGGAAATGTTTGGATTGTTAACCATATTTCAGAGTAGACGAAGGGGCCTACCATTGTCATGTGCAGGTCCTTTATATAGATCCTCAGCTTAATATTGCATAGCGTGGGCAAGGGGTAGCAGTCTGGGGCAGTTTTTTTAAGTCCTGGAATCTGGACCTGAGGGTCATGGGTAGCAGTGTGGAGCAGAGGTTAAAGTGCTGGACTCTGTACCTGAGGGTTATGGGTAAAGCTCCATGCTCTTCTGAACTATGCACATGCTCTCAATCATATTTTCAAACACTACAAATAGAACTGTAAAGCTAGTTTTTATATTTTAGTTTATTATGACAGATTCTACAGAGAAAGACAGCATATATCATCTTCTCTCCTCTAAACAAGGAAGGTGAAAACCACAGAAATCAATGCATTTGACATGCTTACAATACTCATCAAAATTAATGACTACAATTTCACTGGCTGAGAAAGCCACTAAGAGAACAGGGTGGGGGTTTTGCTTTTAAAGGTCTGCAATCATACTGTTCTTTTACCCATTATGTTGTTAAAGTTGAAAGTGCTAGAGCTGAGTTAACCCCCCGTCCCCCATCCCCAAGTCTCCCTATAGACTGTTTTGACTGAGACTTGCAATGCAATTTTACTAAAAGACCCTTACGAGCTACATTGCCATTTACCTTTGTTGTTCTGGGGAACAGAATCCATTCTGCTGAGAAAAAGTGCTTGGATATTTTGATTGCCAGAGAGATATTGTGATAACTGTAACTGTGACAAAACCGGAGCAGAAACAGAGATACTGTTGTTCTGAACAATAACAGAAAAATTGATACAATAACACCAGGGTATAGGCTGTGTTGTGGAGGGCATTGTGCCTGCGTTGGCAGTTATTGACCATGGTTTAGGATCACAGAGGCTGATCTCAGTGTGAAATGGAACAATGTTAAAGGAGTCATGTGCTGCTCCACCCACAGCAGAGATGCTGAGGTGTTGTTCATTACAGACACTGTTACAGCTCAAAGGATGCATGGTTCCAAACTCCTGTAGCTACAGTCCATCTGTATTAATGTACCAAAAGTTCAGTACATCTACTTGGATGTCCTCCTCACAGTGAAAACATGCCTCTGAAGTAGAAACTTTCAACTAATTTATGCAATGTTCACATATTTGTTTTGCCTGAGCTTTGACCTTATTTTCCCAAATAGATATCTTTTCTTCCTGAGGTTTAGTTTTATGCACCTGAGATGCCATGTTATTTACCAGAAGTTCAGTTTTATTTATTCGGAATTCATATTTACCAGTGGTTCAGCCTATTCACATGAGGTTCAGGGCTATTTACCTGAAGTTCAGTCTTATTTGCCTGTGGTTCGGTCTTAAATCTTTCCCAAAACAAATGAGATCAAACACGCTGGCCAGTTACTGCCCGCAAACAATGAACAAGAACAGCACTTGCTGCTCACAGGTGCTACAAACTAGCTCATTTTGGATCTTTTGCATAAATTTGCAGTTGCCCCTAAAATTGAAGTGCTTCCCTGTCTAGTATGGATAGGTGTTTGTGTCTGATGTTGGATGCCCAATGTTACCCGCTCCTCAGTCAGCCAGGAGAGTGGGAATCACAGTGTTAACTGAGGTACCTGGCCTTCTCTGAGCAAAAAAGTTATCCCAGGTCAGCCAAACTCTGAGATAGAGATATAGGGGGAAGGATATAAGACATCAAAAGCTTTTTGATATGATGAATTACTTTCATGTGATCACATTTCCAATGAGCATGCATTTGACCTTTTCCATATTTTTGACTTATGTATGCATTCCAGACCTTTCTCTTTCGGTGATCCTTCGCCCCTCCCATCGCCATGGGCTGGGTTATTCGGAATTCATCACGAATGTGTTCCAGGTTATGGTGCATGATGTGTAATGCAGATCATCTGGGGAAACTGTTTGGTTGGATTACTGTCAAAGTTTTCCAATGAGGTACAGGAAATTTTAGTTAAATATTTAAAAATGAATGAATGTATGATTACATCAAATCAAATCAAATAAAAAGGAAAGATGGTTCACAACATATGATATAGGTAAAAAGAATATCACCAAAAAAAAAACAATATAAAGCATGTTAAAATTAGCAAGAAAGGAAGTAAAGAAGCTCACAACCTAATATCTGAGGGTGAAAGCTAAAACATGTGCAATAAAAATAAAAATAAATGCAATCAAAATAAAAAATAAGTTGGTGGCTCTATTCTAAAAAGAGGGTTGGCATGCATTTAATTTTGATTGGGACTACTTTGGAAAATAAAACTAAAACAAAATATAAGTACAGAAAACAATAGTATTTCTGTACATAAAACTATAATTTAGGTTATTTTAAGCACATGGGGAAAACGTCTTCCAAGAGTGTGTATGAGGCTGTTTGAATTATCAACTACCTACCCAGGCTTAGCACGTGTCATTTGAAGTACAACAGACCAATGCAGCCAAACTGTATTATAACAGGAAGCAAAGCAGTGTAGAAAACTGCTTGAAAACATGGACATTACACAGAAGTTAAGGGCTATGCAGCTCGTATAAACATACTTCCTGGATGTTCTCCCTTAACCTACGCATACTTTATTGGTATGAATATCTATTAACCATATGTATGAAGCTCTTTGTAACATTTAGTAAATGTCTGGAATATTAACATACTGTTTCAAAACATTAACACAATGAAACATTTGAAACACGCCTGAAAGATGTGTTACTCTAAATGTATGAAATATGCATGTAAATAACTGAAACATTCACCATATGTTGAAAACCTCTGGATAATAAAACATTTACCTTCCATTTTTCTTTTTGTCTCAAATATATAATTATAGGGCCACCTGGCTCTGACTTACAGATTGTTTTTTTCTGCTGATGCTCACAGTTGCATGGTGGAGAAGCAGTTAAGAAAAAATGCAAATGCTTTCCAATTCCCAACAGCAAATAACAGCACGCCAACCCCACACGCTGCACACAGAGTAGGATGTGGCGTGCAGTGTGATTAATGGCTTGGAAGATACTATGACAGATGTACAGGGGTGCCTGCCAATGAGAAAATGGGTGTGGCCTTATTTGCATCACGGACCGCCCCCGTGCTGGAATAGGGGGGAGGCCCTCTCTGCATTCATTGCATGTGCCTTAAATTAGTAGTGAATGTTGCATGCGTTCTAGGTGGAGCCTCCTTCACTCTCAGTCACTCCCTGTCAGGGAATAGAATAAGCCCTCATGCTGAATGAATTGCAGCAGGGGTCATCTGTGTTAAAGGGATCTCACAAGAAGCTTTTGGAAACCAGCCTCGATGGTGCCAGCCTTTTGAGCCAAGATGGAGTACAATTTAATAAAGCATAATTTGGCATGCAGAATACTGGACAGCGTCCATGTTCATTTTTTTACAATAACAAGTGGTTGTGGAAATATGTGATTTATGGTGCCAAACACAAATGCAATGACAGAATCATTCACTTTGTTCTCCTGGGACCCTGAAGGAGCTGATGTCACAAATATCAAATGATCAATAACCCTTATGACAAAATAGCAGTGACTGATTCTCTGCACATTGCTCAGAATTACATGAACAAATCCCAGCAAAAACCACACACAGAAAAATGCACAGACACAGACAGACATACCCCACACATGCACACATGTACACACACACACACACACACACACACACACATACACAGAAACATTCTGTCTGTCACTCACATACATACGCACATAAACTGACACACACAAGCACATACAAACATTGTCTCTCTGTCATGCACACATACACACACTCACACATAGATGTAAAAAATGTAAATAAATAGGTGAAAGTAAAGAGATGAATATCAAAATCTGGATGTTGGTTGGGTTCTTTGCTGTTTTCTTCCAAAGATGTTTCCGTACCCATTAAAAGGTTTAATTCTCCTGAATATAATCGCACCCAATTAAAAATGACCTGAACACTAAGGAGAAAACTGTGAGGTTTTGCTCAGAGGTCTGAAATTGCACACAGCATTGATAACAGTGCCATCAGGCTCACAGCAATTATGAAGCTGACATCACTTTCACACCAATTAGCATGGTGACATCACTGTCCTGTGGATCATGCATGTGAATGTGTTTTCATGTGTTTGTGTGTGCAACAGTAGCTGCTGGAGTCAGCACAGGTAAGGTAGGCAAAGGTGTCATCGGACGCAGGTAAATGTGTAAATGAGCACATGTACCAATGAACAATTGTAAAGGTGTAGTAACCATTACAAGTGTCCCTGTAAGGTTTAAAGTCTTTTCCAGAAATTTGCTCTACAATGAAACTGAACTGAAAAAAAAAGAGTAAGATATGGCAGCTCGTTTGGTACTGACCTTTGGTTCAAGACAGTTCTCTGAGATCACATGACTACAAGCTTGGGTCATGGGTTGTGCAAAGTGGGTTTTGTTCCCCTAAGCACTTTGTCTCTGTCATGAGAGAATGTAACCTGGAAATAATTTCCTGTCCAGAGAGTTACACACTTCATACATCAAAACCACAGCAGAGATCAGAGAAGGCGGGGAAACAAAGGCTTTCTTGCAAACATATGTGACACACAAACACAACTCCCCCTGCAGGTGTGTTAAGCAGGAATGCATCAACTTCTGGACATAGTTTGTAGTGATTGTATGTGTATGTATGTGTGTGTGTGTGTGTGTGTGTGTGTGTGAGAGAGAGAGAGAGAGAGAGAGAGAGAAAGAGAGAGAGAGAGAGTTTGTGTGTGAGTGTGCATATGGGCATAGGTGTGGGTGTGTATGTGTGAGTGTGTGCATGTGCATGAGCGTACCTAAGCGTGTGTGCGTGCATGTTTGTGAGCGTAATTATGTGTGTATGTCTGTATGTGTTTGTGCGTGAGCGTAAGCGTGTGTGTGTGTGAGTGAAACTGTGTGTGTGTGTGTGTGTGTGTGTGAGACTGTGTGAGTATATGTGTCTTTTGTTTCGTTGCCAGTGACAGCACTCTTAATGAAAGGAGCTCATAAAGGAGATTGGGTGCTGGAGCCAGACTGAATCAGACCAGCACTAATGATGCATTTAGATTCCACACCACCCATCCCAGAGAGAGAGGCGTAACTCCAGGGACGTGCCTACCGACACCGGCAGCTGTAATCAACCAAAAATTAAAGGAGCTTTCTAAACTCCTCACAGACTTTAGCATCAAACACACTGTCCTGCGATCAAATGCATGACTGCAGTTTATCAACATCTCTTAATGCAAAGTTCCTGAGGTATCCCTTGAATTGGTAGGGTTTCACATAATAGGTTTTAATACTAGGTATATCTGTCTATCATGTACCTAATACATCTTTATTACGAGTTGTTGTGGTCTTTTATTGCACATACGCCTTTTGTCAAAACTCACTGATTTGAGGGGTCAGTCATTACTTAACCTTGCCACTCCACAACAGGTAATCATACCTACATGTACACACACTCCCACACACACAGGTAAATACCACCTACAAATACATCGGTTAACCGATAACAAAGATAGTTGTGTAAACTATGCACACACACAGGGCAAAATGAGAGAATGTAAAGACATCTTTGAGTAGATTCATTTCCCTCCATTATCTCTGTAAATCTGCTTTCTTGTGCATAATCCCCATCACATTTATGGATTTATTGCCAGACTAATTCTACAGCTCCAGTTACAGACAGCTGTGACGACAAGCAGAGGAGTCATGGGTCTTCGGTTTTAATGGGGCTGTGTGTGTGTGTACAGGGGGGACACGAAACACATAAAAATGAATGAAAAAACATTTAGTGTTCACTTTTCAGCAGGATTTTTTACATTTCTGATTATGTAAGAACAGATCAAGTGCTGCATAGAATCCCTGCTATAGAATGTTCACATGGATTCTATGTAAGGTTCACTATTATTGTGCTAAAGTGCGCAGGCATAGGAACACAGATTGCAATTGCTGCATTGCGTCACTGTAAATGTTTCAGGAACATAGTTTTAGACATGCAGATACAAAGGTTTCTGCAGCTCTGTTTTATCCAGCAACAGCACATATTCCCAAAGCAGAGATTCATCCAGGGGCTGTACATTGTTCCCTGATACTACAACCCTCTCAGGGGGAGCGGTCTGATGTCCTCTCAGAGCTGTGACAGATGGGAGGAAGGCTGGTGCTGTCTGGTGACTGCACGTTAGACAGCCCAGGGCACCGCGGAGTTGCAGGTGCTGATAGATCATAAAGGGACCGAACAGCATACATTAACTTTGTTACACCGCTGTGCTTCTTCTTCTTCTATGGAGAAAGCGCCGTAGCTCAATATAATCTCTAAAAAATGAAACTCTCGGTCAAATTCCCAACTCTGAGACAAAAGAAGAAAATGTGAAAAGTCTCTCTTCATAACCTATAAATTTGACCTTCTGTTCTTCTCTGCACTTTTCCAGAGGGTCTGTGTCGTTATAGTATGGTGCCCAGAACTTTATGTACTGTTGAGTGTTAATACACACTTTAATGGGATTCAAGCACTAATTTCTGAACAAAAAAACCTCACTATAACAGCCATCCCCCATATTTCAATGTTAGCCTTTATGGCACATACCTAATTGGAGCTTGGCTTCACTAAAACATTAGGAGGGAAAATTCAGGGTATGATATACATTAAATCCAGGCCATGTCATGCTGACAGAGAGTGTCCTCTCCAGAAGGTCTTGTATTGCAGGAGCTGTCTGTAATCTGCAAGGACTCCATAAGAATAGACGAGGAGGCACTTTTAGCCTTGTGGATGAAACGTGTAATTACTGGAATCCAAAAAAATACCTCCATACCTATCCACAGTTTAAAATCATTTAATTTAGTGGATTTATTAAATTTCCGAATTTCAGAAGAGAAACTGTCAGGGCTAACTCCCAAGCAGGGCCCAGGGTGTGCCACCTGACAGGGGGATGTGACCCACAGAGTCCAGAAAGTGTGTCTAATGTCCTTCCGTCCTTAGCAACACTGATCTCAGAACAGATTGGTGGGTTAATGAAGAGGATTGAAGGGCTGCTGTCAATATGCAGATGACTGGTAATCCATTGGTTTTGATCATGTCAAATTCAGGCAAGTGAGGGAAGACTTAATACAAGTATTTACCATTAAACTAGTAACTGCAACGACTGTACTGAACATGTATTTTTACAAGATTAAACATGTGCATTTACAGAACCAAACGTGTGTTCTACAGGACTGAATGCTGGTCTGAACTAGTGTTTTAGCATGGCTGAATAAGTATATTTGGATTCCTCCAGGCTTGTCTGTAGGCAATAAAACGAACAGTAAGCCTTGAATAATAGAGAATCACAAAACCACAGAGATTTCAATTTCCTTTCATAGACACTTTATTTCTGACACATACAAAAATTAAGGATGATGAGTAATACAGGTATTTCAGTTATGAGGCACAGAGGTCTTTTTCAAGTCAGCATTGCTAAGGGTTTTCTGAATAATATATGCATTATTTTATTACTCTTTAAATACTGCTTCATCTTACATAACCTTTTCCCTTAAAAATGGATTTCTGTTAAAGTTTTACTTGAAGCCTAAATTCAGAAGCACTATCAAGCTGTTAATTGAATTTACCTAATTAAAGCGGGGGATTCAGACGTCGTCCGTTCCAAAGGCTTGATTCCTCAATCTGCACGACCTTCAGCGGTACTCCCAAGCCTCTGAAGCAGGAGCGAGATGACCTTTATTTCACAGTGCTAGAGGGCTTTTCCAACCGCTGCTATCTTATCTACATACAGGGAGGGAAAATGCGCAATTTTCTTCGCGTGAAAGAAAGCTGCAGATATGAGAAGAGAGGGAACGGGAGAAGAAAAGAGAGATGAGCTTTGAAACATTATAGAGCTCTCTGATCAACATGGTGTCCCTCTTTGAACTCGTTCACGGCAACTGCCGGGTGACATTCTCAAAACAGTTTTGCAACATTATTCATTCGCATTGCTAAGCATTGGTAGATGGTTGGAAAATGGGTAAAAATGTGTCACATAATCAAGTGCAAAAGCTGAAACTGCTGGGAAAATGGATTATTTTTTTAAGTCAATTGTCCCTTGCAACAATTACTGTAATGCCTTGGCCTCCTCTTCTCCATCCTGTATGTGTATATGTGTGCAAGAGAAAGAGAGTGTATGTGTGTGTTTGAGCGAGAGAGAGAGAGAGAGAGAGAGAGGATGTATGTAGCATCTCAGACCAACACTGCTCTACAATCAGAATCACAAACTGAAAATATCTACCTGCAATACTGTTATAACCAAACCAGAGTACAAAGTAAACAATTGCTATTTGGCCCTGAAAAAAAGATTATAAATTGGCTGAATATCTTGTCAATGTCCAAGACACAAAGCAGAGATAGATCCTTGCCAAGTCAAGCCATTGAAGGTAGACAGAAAAAAAAAACATGGCTATCAAAAGAGGAAAAACTATGTGGAATTGTGGAACTATGGTAGAGCAGATGGGGTTGAGAAGGAGCTGTACTTTCCCCTGAGATACAAAAAATGCAATATAAGGACACAGTACTTTGAAACAGTTACTAGAGTCATCGCAAATTTTAAAGAACTAGATGGTATTGATAAGAGACATTGAGACAGGCAGATAACAACACTTGCTGAACACACTTGTCAGCGTACCATTGCCGTAGGGGCAGCAGGTGATCAAGCTACACACTGTCAAGGTCACTGTTAACAGTACTATTGTTGGATTTTCTAGATGTTGTTCTCTGGTTATTTTGATCTGTGAGTACATGTTGTAAGCCTAATTGTAGAATGATTGCTTTGCAAATACTGTTACAATTGAAATGGCCATGAGTAAATCATTTGAATTTAAATCTGAGAGTGTATGTCTGAATGAAAGTGAAAGAGAGAGAATGTATGTGTGCCTAAGAGGGTGTGTGTGCATGTGTATGTGAATGTGATTGTGTCTATGCATGAATGTGAGTCTGTGTGTGTGTGTGGTTGTGTGTGATTGTGTGTGAGTGTATGTATGTGAGTGAGAGTGTATGTGCCTGTAAGTTCAAGTGTTAATGTCAGCGTGAGGGTGAGTGTGTGTGTGCATGTGTGCATGCATGTGTGTGTGTGTGTGTGTGTATGTGTGTGGCTGTGTGTGTGTGTGTGTGTGTGCGCGTGCGTGCGTGCGTGTGAGTGTGTGCTCCCAATTCTGAAAGCGCCAGCTTCAGCTGTAATCCTGCAGCAGATTGCAGACATTGATGTATGATGGCCATCAATCACCTGCTGACACTTGCTCATGTTTGAGTGTGATAGAAATAAAGCATTATTATTAATGCTGCAAAGGGCAGAGGGGAGAGATGTGGCCATTTCCCCTCTGATGAAACTCAGCCCTGAGCTCAGACCAGGCTGGGGTACACTGCACTGCAGGCACTCTGTACAGCCTGTCCTCCACTGTGGCAATTATACTCTATGTGTTGTATGCACTCCGCCCTGTGTGTAGTACACTCTTCTGCCCCTGTGTGTAGCATACATCCCTGCCTCTGTGTGTAGTACGCACTCTGCCTGCGTGTAGTACTCATGCTGCCTCTAAGTGTAGCAGACTCAGTGCAGACTCCCCCGGGCCATCTCTTTGCCTCTCTCTGCTGTAGGTGTTACTTTCTGTCGGATAAAGTGAGGCGTGACATTTGTTATGCAGAATGAGATTACCGTTTAAAAATCCAGTTTGACAGTAAATGACAATTCAACAAGTGCAGAGGAGTTACACTTTTCCAAGGTCAAAATTAATTTACTGGTGTCAAGGAATGGCTGTAACTATAAAACAGCAGAGAGTGATTATAAATCAATGAGGATGTTATTCAAACACATATATATGGAAATAAAGCTATTAAGGCTTTAATGTGATGCATGACTTCTAATGACTGGGTGCAGGAAACATTAGAGCTGCTTTGGGAGCCACAACAAGCTATAATGAGGGGGGTGATTGATGGTGAAAAGACAAAGGGGGAAGAAGAGGATGGTGATTATGAACATTTGTGTGTGTGTGTGTGTGTGTCTGAGAGCAGGTGTGTGTGTGCGTGTGAGAGAGAGAGAGAGAGAGAGAG
Organism: Megalops cyprinoides; assembly: GCF_013368585.1. NCBI lineage: Eukaryota > Metazoa > Chordata > Actinopteri > Elopiformes > Megalopidae > Megalops > Megalops cyprinoides. Next base: position 8,302,965 of record NC_050596.1, on the reverse strand, counting down.
AGAGAGAGAGAGAGTTCTTGTGAGTGTTTATTTGTATTTCTATCTGTTGAAGTCTATAGAGTCTACAGAGAGAGTGAGTGAGACAGAGAGAGAGAGAAAGAGGAGGAGGAGGGAGGGAGAAGGAAAGGGAGGGAAATGGAGAAAAAGCAAGATTTGGAAAAGAAGGAGAGGGGGTAGGAGTTGGGATTGGAGTAAAGAGAAGGGGGGAGGTCTGGACAATAAGTAGATAACAATAATTTCAAACATTGTGATGAAATATGAATACAAGCTTGTGAAATCATTTTAGGAGAGCAAATTTTCTCTATAAAACAGAACATTAGAATTAAACAGAGTTGAGCATGGAACACACACACACACACACACACACACACACACACACCATGCACAGACAATAAAAGGTTAGCCTTGAATCAGAGGTGTTGGTTTTATAGGTCCACATTTATGTCTTTGCATCATATTTACACTGTGTAAAAGGACTATAAAATACAACACATACAGATGGCATCACTCAATTTCGTGAGCAGCAGTAGCCATGGCATAGCCTACAAGTGCAGAAAAACATCTGCACTTGACAAAACACTCAAAATGCCCTGAAATCTTTGTGAGCAGTACTGTACAATATCCTTAAGAAACAGAGAGAAGACAGGCACTGACTGGACAACAGCACTGAGAGCACTCAGGTGTTGTTGGCCAACAGAATGAAGGTCAGTCTTGAAACCAGTGCTCAAAGGATGTTTTGTGCTGAGGAAATCTCTGTCAGTGAAAGTGGGAATAAAACTAATGGGCTAAAATATACACAGAAATGTTTTCATTTTTCAAAAAAAGGAAATGCATTAAAATGCAAAATGTCCAAATCGTCAGTTTCCTTTGTGGACCACAAATGCGGTACCGCTCCCATTTCTGAATCCCTTTAAAAGTGAATTTTGCCCTATTGCTCATGAAACTAAATAATACATGTTTTTATTGTTTCACATCATGTGGAACTTGGAATAAAGCACTTAGGCGTTCACAAAGAACACATGTACGGGGACCCGAGGAAATAAGAAAAGCCGAAAGTCGAATTTCCGTCAGCCGTGAGAATAAACTCTCTGAATGTTCGCCTCAGCTGGAGAGATAATTGAATCCATTATGAATTCCAATTTCATCAAGTGGCAATAAGGCTTTAATGGGTGAGAAAGTGCCTCGCTCCAAACACACATGAATAACCGCTCCTGTGATCATTTCTTTGGTTCTCGAGTTTCAATTTGAGGAGGGAAAAAAAAGAAATAAACATTGTGTTTTGAATTAACGTCCTCGGTTTTTGTGGCTTTCTTTTTTTTTTATACATTTCACAGGTCCTGCTATACTTAGTTAATGCTTTATTGAGACGCAGATACAATAGGTGTCTCTCAGTTGTCAGTTGAAGATACCGAAAGCCGTCCATCACTCCTTTTAGTTTGCCCATAATTTGCATGTGAAACAGCGGGACTCTTAGCATGCAGGACTCGCCTGCTCTGAAACAATGCTAATGGCACAAACAGCACTCCACAGCGCTCTAAATGCTCTGGTCATTTATTTCTTTCCCATTTAGTATTGTGTTCCTGTCTTCATGTCACTTGTGGGACACATTAAAGAGAGGGATTGTGGGCCGGTGAAGGGAAACAAATTAGCCTCTGAAGCCTCCTGCCCACCCTCTGTGCGGAACCCCACTGAGGGACACGGGGACATGTGTGGAGTTCAAACAGCAGGGCAGGCAGAGGGTATGGAGTGGAGTGAAGTGCGGTGGAGTGGAGTTGTGAGAAGTGGAGTGGGGAGGAGTGGAGTGGAGTGGAGTGACTGATATATTGTAGTATACTTGGCTTCCCTTGTCTAGTCAGGTTGCATAAGCTAACTTGTGGTAGGGCTTAAATAGTATTATACTCACACACACTGGTCCAGGAGTGTTGTTAGCCTGGCCTGACACCACTGGTCATTCAACTTGAATGGATGCACTTACGGTCTATTGTGCTGGAAGTCACTCTGGATAAGAGTTCCTGCTAAATGAATGTAATGTAACGTAATGGAGCGTGAGGAGTGAGGAGCAGAGTGGAGTGTGTGGAGTGTAGAGTGCGGGTGGATAGTGTGGAGTGGATTAGGGCTGTGAGGAGTGTGTGGACAGAGTGGTATGTGAAGAGTAGAGTGTATGGAGCATGTGAAGTGGAGAGTGTGGAGTGGAATGGAGTGTGTGGAGCATGTGGAATGTGTGGACATGATGGTGTGTGTGGAGTGGCGAATGTGGAGTGTGTGGAGCCCGAGTGGAGAGTCGAGGGCCAGGATGATGGAGGGATGAGAAGGCGGGGCAGTGGAGGGGTGGGACCATGCAAAAGAAGGACATTGGAGGTGCAGAATGTTGAAGGGGTGGGGCAGTGGAGAGGCAGGGCATTGTAGGAGTAAGGTGCTAATACTGACCTCCTCCTGGTGGCACAAGCTACCAGATCCACTCAGCCTCTCAAGAGCACTTCAGTCTAATTTTTCTCTTCTGAGAAATCAATTCACGTTTGCTTTGCTTGAATGGCCTCAAGCTCCTGCGAAGTCAGGCTGTAACGGAATACATTCTTTAAAATTACAGAACAGAGAGAATGCACAGCTGAAAATGACAGCAGACCAAAGCAAGTTTTCATGCTTTTTTTAAAGAAAATTTGAATACAATGTAAAACAAATTGCACATACTCATTTAGTTCCTTCCATTCAAACATTCAAGCAGACCAATTGTACGAATTAGCTTGGATCTCACTTAACATCTGCATGTATTAATCCTGCTGTTTGTACTGTCCCCCAATTCAAATCAGCTGCGTATAATTGTGAGCTCCATGGAAGGTTTGAATTCAATTCAACCTGAAGCGGCGTGAGCAAACACAACACTCCCTAATTTGGTGCTATTCAGAGAAAATGTGGGAAAAGCTTTAGAGTGATGTTCTCTGAAAGATGAAACCTGCCGCAAAAAAGCCCAGAAACAACTGAAATACTGAAACATTTATTCACTGATGGGAATTGGATTTTTTATTGTTGTTGTTATTATTATTGGTGTTATCATCAAGGATGGGGGTTGTGGGCGTGAGAGTAGATGCTGCCAGTATTCATGACTTCAATTTTACTTCATTGTGAGTATGTAAAGAGAACACAAGAGAAGATAATCATAGGTAGAAATACCTTTAAAATCCAATCCACAATGATGTCACCAAAACAGGGCAAAGATATGTACACATGTATTTGGTCATTTTAAGTAGCAGTGGACAGGTCACATACACTCACACCACACTGTTGTCCTAAATCAATATGAAACACATATCAATACTGCACAGGTGCTGAGAGTGTCACACACAGCAAACAATGTAGTGATTGATTAGGCTTTCTTCATCCCAAGTTAATTGGAGGCATAAGCCTGATCTCATTACCTCTCATGGTCTCTTTGTTACAAATTAGCTTTGGCTGCAGGATCCTCTAGTCCCCGCAATAGCAGTGGTCATCCTTTGAGTTTGTTTCATTGAGTTTTCTGATATCCGGAAAGGAATTTAAGCAGGACGAACTCCCTTTCACAAATCAGATTATCTCCCAGAGCTGCTGAGTCACATGGGATTTGCAATCTGCCATTGTTATTCTTTTGATCATTTGCTAAAATTAAAATTCAGTGCCGTTTTGGATGTAGACATTTATAGTATGTTTACAATCATCAGTGCCTGAAACTCTGACATTCCAATTACACTTGGGAACGATACATATAACTGTAAAAGCAAGCAGAAATGTACATGGACACTTGCCATAAACTTCCTGTCCAAGCAGTCTGGCCTGAGATCAGAAGTAGCCATTAGCCAGTAGTTACACAAGAAACTTGCTAACCAGATACTTAGCGACATATTGCTCACTCCCAGCAAATGCCTTATTATTCAATACCATATTCCCTCTTATCTGTGTTAAGAATAGGCTGGATTTGTGACAAATCACAGGGTTTCACCATTACGATAAGACTTCATGTTCCATTTTTAAATCACGTGCCTTCTATTTCACTGACTGATCAGAATAATAGGATTGCATCAGTTATTTATTCAGCTGTCATAAGTTAGCGGCGTTTTATCATTTGAGCCACATCTAGAAAAATATTCTGAGATTGATCCCGCTGAAAGCCAGTATTGTTGTTCAAGGACATTTGCAATTATCATTCTGTTGAGAGCACCTTCATTCATTTGACCTCAGGCTGCATATATGAGTTTTTATTGTTATAGTTGCAGAGCGTATAGCCCCTACACCAAGCAATTTCGCCACGCAACTGCTAAAGCATCAGCTGTACACGTTTCACTGGAGCACCTCAGATGATGTAAATGTATTTAAATGTATCAGGATATCATTTTCCAAAGTGCTCGTTAATTTGGAGCCCGTCCCTGTGGGCATGCTGTCTGCGCAGACCTGGATGAATAATTAAATGCCGCTAATAGGATTGTCGGTTAAATCAAGCGTGGCTGATGTCCTCTGTTTATTGTTTAGCCGGATGGAAAAGTTCACGGTTCTGCAGGGACGGCGGAGTTATCGCTGGTCTGGACCGGCCTCCTGCCCCGTGGCCAAAGTAAACCAGGAAATTGGGCACTGTTTAAAGTTCACTGGAGAAGCAGGGCTGCAATAACAATGGACAGAGGGCAATGATGGGAGAATTGGTACAGAACACAGAACACTCCCCTGCGGGGTGTGGACCGCTGTCAGGGTTGGCGGGGGGGGGAGTGGGGGTTGGACAGACTGACCTTGTGTTGCTGCAGGCCTCTGTCTGAGATAAATAATAGCACAGTAACAGAGAGGGACAGAAGAACCAGATCAGACCATTGACTTTTATTAGCATCCCGGGTCCATATGCTGGTACTGACATTATGGCGCGGAGCTGAGCCATAACTGCCGCAGAGCGATGAGGTCAGAGCGGACACGCTGATGAACACAGGCAAGGGAGTCTGTCAGCACCCTGAGGGGTTCTACAGCAGACAGACAGACACTCATTACACGGACAGACAGATGCATTCACATAAAAAGGCACAATCCCACACACACACACCTGTGTGAGGGGACTGAGGTTTCTCTGTTTGTAAGGTGAGAGCAGTGAGCAGATGGAAGTTTTTTACTCAGGGATTTTCCTGAAGAGGTTATGTGGTCGAGAGGGAAGCACATGCTCTGTCAGCATGAATAAGGAGCCGCTATTAATCTATTATTATTATTATTATTATTATTATATTAATCTGCCCCCAAACACACCTCATACCCCACAGATTCCCCTCACATCCTGCCCCCAAACACACCTCATACCCCACAAACTTGCCTCACATCCTGCCCCCAAACACACCTCATACCCCACAAACTCGCCTCACATCCTGCCCCCAAACACACCTCATACCCCACAAACTTGCCTCACATCCTGCCTCCCAACACACCTCATACCCCACAAACTCCCCTCACATCCTGCCTCCCAACACACCTCATACCCCACAAACTCCCCTCACATCCTGCCCTCAAACACACCTCATAACCCCAAACTCACCTCACATCCTGCCCCCAAACACACCTCATATCCCACAAACTCGCCTCACATCCTGCACCCAAACACACCTCATATCCCACAAACTCGCCTCACATCCTGCCCCCAAACACACCTCATACCCCACAAACTCGCCTCACATCCTGCCTCCCAACACACCTCATACCCCACAAACTCGCCTCACATCCTGCCTCCCAACACACCTCATACCCCACAAACTCCCCTCACATCCTGCCTCCCAACACACCTCATACCCCACAAACTCGCCTCACATCCTGCCTCCCAACACACCTCATACCCCACAAACTCGCCTCACATCCTGCCTCCCAACACACCTCATACCCCACAAACTCCCCTCACATCCTGCCTCCCAACACACCTCATACCCCACAAACTCGCCTCACATCCTGCTTCCCAACACACCTCATACCCCACAAACTCGCCTCACATCCTGCCTCCCAACACACCTCATACCCCACAAACTCCCCTCACATCCTGCCTCCCAACACACCTCATACCCCACAAACTCCCCTCACATCCTGCCTCCTCACACCTACGGCAGGTGTGTCCAACACACATCAATGGGTCCACCTTCATGTCACAGCCCACATCACACGCAGTGTTACAGAGCTCCCAGCGCTGATTCAGAGAGCCAGCGATGATCGCATGGGTTCAGACAGGAGTGTACTCCTCAGTGCGGCAGCAGCCTAAATCAGATCAGACTCAGAGAAGCACAACCAGTACACCCTGGGACAGAGAGAGAAAGGGAGATCTGAGCTGACAGTGCATCGTGTTCACTGTCGCCCGCGTTCCTGTACTCAGTCAGTCCGTGGGCAGAGCATTCTGGGATTATGTCATTTCTGTCCTCCTTCTCCATGCTCTGTGTAGGAGTGAACTACATTCAGCAGCTCCAAAAACCACAGCAAACCTGACCTCTGACCCCTGACCCCTTAGTACACCTTGTCCTAAACGCAAAGAGAAACTGTGTGTGTGTGTGTGTGTGTGTGTGTGTGTGTGTCTGTGTCTCTGAGAGCACCAGGAGGCCCAGCAGTGTATCTGCCTCTCACTTCTGCAGATAATAAATATTAACTCTATTAATTGATAAAGCGTAATTACTTCCATCTGCACAGATCAAGATGATGATTGTATTTTATATGATTGCTATAAAAGAATTAGCTTTTGGGTAAGGACACCGGTGAGCGAGTGATCATCACCTGTCCCCATGTAGCCATCCACTGCACATTAGAAAGTGATGAATAATGTCTGTTTGCTTCCTTTGTTTATTTATTCATATCCATTCCATCAAAGTCCCTGTGACAGGAAACAGGAAGCAGGAAGTCACCATGACAGGACCAGGGGGTTCACGGTACTGTGAGCGGGCATTCCACATGCAGTCAAAAAGCAATGGTAAATGAATGGACATGGCCTGTAGGTCCAAAACAGGTACAGAGTGCATTTTCATGTGTAACACGGCAACAGAAAGGATCGTTTAGGGTCTTTGGGTGTTAGCTTTTCAAGGAGGTGTCATGGTCTGCATTAAAACAACCAATGACAAATGAATCAGAGCGAGCAAAGTATTGCAGCATCAAACTGTGGAAATGACACCTGACAAATGTTCCCCTGCATGAAATAACTTTCTTCAGACATTTGCAATCCTGTCACAGACTGCACAGTGTTTACCATATGCCGTTTCTTTTCAAAAAAAAAAAACGTCCATGTAATTGCGTCTTGGAGGGAAATAAATAAATAAATAAGAGTTTGTCATTTTTTTCTTGGGGGTAAATGGAATTCCCAAGGAGAGTGAATATAGAGTGCATAAAACACAGCTCACAGCCGAAATCCAGGCATACATGAGTTTGCCCCTGATTGCGTGTCCTAGCCACAGACAAGGTGAACGTTAAAATGGAAACTGCTGTAAATAAATGCTAAAACCAGGGTAAAGAAATGATTATGGTAATATGTGCAGATTGATGTGGACGTTTTTAAATGAGAAAGGGGTGGAGGTTACAGCCCGACAGTCGCACTGGAAATAAGGTCATAGTGAAGCCGGTCCCAGGAATGGAAATGAAATCTATTTTTACAGTAAAACTGGGTTCCTAGCAGAGGGAGTTAGAGCTTGGTCCCTGAGAGAATATTCCACCAACAGCCTGAGATTCACACAAACATTGTGAAAACAGTTTTCACACCATGGACATTGACACATACACTCCTATTACTGCGCATATGCACTAGCATTAGCACTTACAATTCCCAAACCATGTAACCCTCCAAATCTTCCTAACTATCTAGCCCCTTGACCTTTCAACCCATATGTTTCCTAACCCTGACCCCTTAACCTTTCAACCCCTATACTCCCTAAACCTGACTCCCAAACCTTTCAAACCAAAATCTCCCTAATCCAGACTCCCTAACCCATCTAACACTGACCCCCAAACCTTTCAAACCCAATCATCTCTAACCCTAACCCCCTAACCTCTCTAAACCTGACTCTGTAACCTATATAACCCTGACCCCCTAACCTCTCTGACTGTAACTCTTTTTAACTCTTGTTAATAGTGTGGCCACCTCCTGCTCTCAGTCCTCCATAAACCTTACCCCCTAATCTCTCAACCCAAAACTGCTCACCCAGACTCCCTAACCCATCTAACACCTACCCCCAAATCTTTCAAACCAAATTCAATCAAACCAATCCAAATCCAAATCAAAACAATAGACCTGACCCTCTAATCTCCCTGATTCTGACCCCTAACCTCCCTAACCCTGACGCCTAACCTCCTTAACTCAGACCTCCTTACCTGTCCCACGATGACCTCCTGACCTCTCTGACTGTAACTCTGCTTTTATAGTGGCCACCTCCTTCTTTCAGACTGTACTGATATGGAGATGCTGCCATCCTTTGGGGGGAGGGGGGGTTTGAAAATGATTTCTCTGTTCTTCACTGAGCTCTTTGGAAAAAAAAACTAATTGCTGAACAAACGTTTAACCTGACAGCTCTCAATAAAGCAGAACAGGAAGTTAATTACGCATAAGTACGCATAAGTCATGTTAAAAGCAGCCAGCGTAGGGGACTAAATAAGTCTGTAAGAGGGGCATTAACCAGTTCAGTCACATGTCTATAGTCTACCTGGCTCCATACATTTCATATAATTTCCATTTTCAGTGTGCAAAACTCAATAACCTGAGGTGAACTTCATTTTTTGGTAATTTCTGTAAAACGCATTATTTCTTTGGAATTTTTTTGTCAAAATGTTTGTTCAGCTTTTTTGATTAAATGTATTACTTCCTTGTATTTATTATAATTAATATTAGTAGAAGTAGTATTTATAAAATGTCATTCATTGATTGCTACCTCCTGAATTATATTTGAACTATTGAAATGAAGTACTGAATTATATTTCTGTATCCCTGGTAAAATGTCTGATTTCAAAATAAATTCTGAATATATAAAAATACATGTACTGTATATGTGACTTCCAGGTTTAATAATATTTACTCACAAAACTAAACCTTTACTAATGACATTGCAGCCTCTATGAATACTTTATAGAATCAGAAGAATCAGAATCAGACTTTATTGGCTAAGCATGCTTCTACACATACAAGGAATTTGACAGTCTCCCTTAGTGTTTGCATACAGCCTCAAAAGTGACAACAACAAATACCAAACAACGGTAGTGTTACAACAAACAAAGGTAGTGCAGGACACATACATGGAATAAGTATGGTATGAATGAGGTACACATGAACAGCTATTGCACAATGAACATGACTCAAAGTATACATGAGTGTAGGCTGTGGAAATGTACAAGTATTAGTTATGTACAGCTATTGCACTGTGACCTATACAGCTATTGAAGTATGAGAGGGCACTGAATTGAGGTGGGTGACCAAGATGCCATAGTCATAATACAGCATGTCAAAGAAAACATTTGACTTTTTACTCCAAAGTGTCTGCTATACTTACTAGAGTTACTAACTGTAACATCTGCATATATGGCTAGAGAGGGGAGCAGAGGGCTCACCTCTCTGTAATATATTATTAATATTCCATCAATGCTTCTTTCTGTACAACTCCACATGTAATACACCACTCTGTCAGACTTCAGTAATACTCTATCAATACTCCTCTCTGTAGTATCCATCAGTAAAAACCCATGCTCTCCATCTATCCTCTTCACTTTATTCAATCAATGTTAAAACTAATAATGACTTCAGAGCACATTTTCATACTGGGTAATTGGTTCTCATCCAACGTGTTCTCAGAATATTCACAGAAATCCATTCATATAACTGAGTGCATGCAATAAAGAATATTAATATGCCAGCTATCTGAGAGCAGTGTACATTTAGTCATGAACTTGACCCACACAACGCTCATGTTGAAATATGATCAGTTTAATCAGAAGCCATTTATCCACCTCCAGCCCAAAGGAATTAGTCACTAATTGATGTCAACGTTGCAAAACTTTGACCATTAACCAGAGAGAGAAAGATTTGTGTGCAATGATGTTACGTATTACAACCCTGTAATTACACACCCTAAAACAAGGTCAGATACGAAGGCTAGCTTTAGCAGATATACACACAAAAAGACCCCGGCAAATGGATGACATGTCTGCAATGTTGATGCAAAATTCACATTTTGTCATTTAGCAGACACTCTTATCCAGAGCAACTTCCAAAAAGCTAGCACAAAATGTTCTATAATAATAAAGATAATAGTAACTATTAAGCTTTTTTTTTATAGCACAGTTCACAGAATGAAACCGTAGCCCAAATACCTTCAGACTGCAAAGGAGATGAGTGTAGCATTTACAATATCCCCTGAAGCATTTTTCTGTTTCAGTCAAATGCTCTGTGAACAGAGAAAGAGGGTGCAAAAGACAGATGGTGAAAGCAAGGGAGAGAGCAGACAGTTTTTCTATGTGTGCACAAGGTCACCTAAAACAGTGTAGGCCCATTTGTCATGCCCAAATGTGAACACCACGGCACAAATATAATGTGCATTCCTATCCTGCTCATTAATGGATTCATTAGTTGAGTTCATTAACATGGTGTCCTTTTTTTAATTGCCACTCTGTTGTTTACCATTCTGTGCTAGAGAGGGCCTCATTACCAGTAAGCCATAAGCAGGATCTCCTGATTTCACACATTTGAATAGCTCAGAAAATGTTCCCTCAATCGTTGCAGGGACATTCTGCTAAGGAAATGGAGATCCTGTGAGACTGCCGTGTAATAGCCAGGTGACCAGAACAGCAGTGACCAGGCATGTGTGGGGTGGCAGTGTAGCAAAGTGGTAAGGAGCAGGGCTCATAACCGAAAGGTTGCCCATTCGGTTCCCCACTGGGGCACTGCTGCTGTACCCTTGGGCAAGGCACTTAACCCAGAATTGCCTCAGTAAATATCCAGCCGTATAAATGGGTAACATATGAAAACGGAAACCTTTGTATGTCCCGCTGGAAAAAAGTGTCTGCTAAACGTCAATAAGAATAAGAATGATATTGAATGTGCACGTCACCTTTAGTCCAACAACGACGTCACCATCGTGATTAGTCAGCCACAAGCAGCACAGTCACCTACCTGACAACATCAGCAAAGGACCACAGGTGTGGCTTTATAACACAGAGAACCACAAAAAATCTAGCCTTCTCACTACAACCATTGCTGAAGACAGACAACATTGATTCCTCCTGTATGTTTCCACTGGTAACTTCTGCCACCTAGTTAAAGTCTTTCTCTGTCTTTTCTCTCCCTCCACAGATAAGAGGACAGATCAAAGGAAACAGGGACTGTCTCCCAGGCTGTGCCCCAAACCACAAGCAAGGGAAGGAAGTGAGTACAAATATAAGGAGGGAGAGGTGTGGTGTTATTTGGGACCACATTTGAGAGACTCCTCTGTCATAATTCCAGCACCATGGCTCGTGAGGAAAAACACCAGAGACTCAAAAAATATGTGCGACTCCACACAAAACCATGGTAACAGCAGAAGCAATAGCATTTGGAAATCACACTGGAATCATAACATTGAGAATGTTGAAAAACATTCAGTACAAAACTGAAACTTAACGATACACCGAAGGACCCATCACAGAGGGCAGATCAAACAGAGTGAGGACTGTCTCGCGGGCTGCCTGAAGGACCCATCACAGAGGAGAGATCAAACCGAGCTTGGACTGTCTCCCGGATTGCCTGAAGGACCCATCAGAGAGGACAGGGAGTGGGGCCCTTCTCCTCACAGCCATGGGAAATTACTCAGAGCCTTTTATAGGATGTGTCAAAGCCATTACAAGAGGAATATTAGAGGTGTGTGCTCAGCCCTGAGGGCTTCATTTCAATACCAAGGCAAGGCAGAGGAGACTGAGTCAAGTTGAGGATTGATTACAAGGTTCTGCGCCTGACTCATGTGGCTCTAAATGGCTTGGCCCCACTCTTTTTGAGTGACATTGTGCAGAAGGTCACTCCTGACTCCTGTCTACAGACTCTGGTCAGCTGATGCCAGTTTTCCAATACCTTTTAATACCAAAAATTACTGAATAGAGAGAATATCGTTACCAGGATATTTATCATATATTTCACATATTTATCAAGGGTTTGAAAATTACTTCTCAGAGTCCTGTTAAAAGCACTTTTACGAGCAAAACAAGTCCTACTTCAGAGTAAGCAGTTCGAGTTATTTATGAAGCTTCTTGCTCTAGTTCTCAGTGGGGGGTAAGACCATTTCCTACAAGTAGATCTTGGTTCATTTTTACAGCATGTGAAGTACCACAAAGGGTTGTAATGACATTTTTTAGACTTAGACTTTAGACCATGTTGAGAAAATGTCAAATAAAAGTACTCGTTAAAAGCAATAGTTTTGTCATTGTGCTGCAACTCGTGAGCATGATCAAATGTAAAATAAATGGCAATAATTCATAGCAAATTAGCACTGATGGTTTCCATTTTTAGCAAACTTGAAAGTACCAAAAATAATTATGTTAATTTGTTTTTGTTAATAATCACAATATACCAAAATGTCATGACCACATCATTTTTTCTTCAGTTTCAGTTAATACTGACTTATTCCCAAAAACCTGATTTCCCCGAGGATAATAGACTAGAAATCCCAGGCTGCAGTCCACATGTTACAAATATTGTTCAAGCTGTTATTATGCAACTGACTTTTTCAGGAATGTTGTGGATTTATTTGTAGTGATTGTGAAGTCTCTTTTTTGAGCTGCCCAAATGTCCACACAGCTATGCATGATCTTATGATCCCTGTAGATTATATAATTTATATGTGAAATATTAAGTAATTTAGGGGTTTCATACTGCCATATACTGCTATGAATATTTAAATCCAACATAAATGTTTGACACTTGTGGGAATGGAGTCATCAGCCATGGTTTTCAGTATGGCAAGTCATTTTAACATTTAATCACTCAAGCTAATACAAATTACAGTTATCTATAATTCATTTATGACAAGAAATAATTCCAAGTCAACATATCCATAAAGTAATTTTGACTTAATCATATTTCTAAGTCAAGACATCTCCAATGAAATTATGACCAGTCATGTTACTAATTCAAGATATCTCAGTCATGATGAGTCATATATTCACTTTTAGATATCTCTAATTCTATTATATCTAGTTATATTGGAGAAACTTTTATAATTTACATCTAAAAGTTTGAACCTCAACCTTCACCTTAAGATATCTACAATTATTTTATGACTAGTCATAATTCCAGCATTCAGCATATCCATAATGTAATTTGACTAGTCATAAGTCAAATTTAAGGTATCTCTAATTAATTATAACTAGTCATAATATTAATTCAAGAATAATTAATATATCTAAAATGGAATTATAGATGTGTGAAATACAATTATGACTAGAAGGAAATATATGATTGACATTTTGAGGCAAACGTTCTACTCAGACAGTCAATTCAGTTCTATGGAATTGATAAGTCATTAAGATATCTGACACTGAATTTTGACTAGTCAAAATTAAATTGTGTGTAGTTAAAATCATTTTTCAATGAATGAAAATTTAATAATGGGGAAGAGAAATTTGTTATCATCACTAATGGCAACATAAGTGTTGATATCAACGATATCTGTAAATCACTGACTAGTTGACTAGCTGATGATAAATTATGACTAGTAAGCTCAAGTGATTAAATGTAAAAATAGCCTGCCATAATTTATAGGTATCCCTTACCAGTGACACCTCAGGGATGAAATTGTTTTCAAAGAAAACTTTTCCATGTGACCAAGGAACAAAGTTGAAATTACTTTTATTAAAGTGGTAAGTGATGATGTTCTTCCCACAGACAATGACAGTGTGTGACAATGTCTCTGACAAGGTTGGTGACAGGTATGATACCCTACTTATCTGACTGATATCTTTTTTGTTGGTTTTTTGTTGGTTTCCTAAACATAACAGATTTCAAATTAACCCTATTTTTTCTGTAAAATAGCATGTAAAATTGGTAAAATTAAATTGATGAAAGAATTATAGATTTATACATCATTGTCATGTCCCTTTTGAAGCTTTCCATTGGACAGTGAAAATGAAATGAGGTACTGATATACGTTTCCAATTAGGTTAATTTAGTCTATTTTAGAACAGTTTTGTAAAAGGCAAAGTGAAAGTTTATGGGATCTGAGACAAGGAATGTAAGAGGATTCAAAGTGAGGGAACTTCATTGGTCTAGAGACTGAACTGAATTGAGGGAATTGTGGGAGAAAATTGAACTGGGAGCTATATTTTTGTGAATTGACTTAAAATTGGAATTGAGAGGGATTGAATTGAATTAAAAGAACTGCTCTGGAACTGGAATTGAATTGAGGGAATTTACAGGGAACGGGAATTCAATTGATTTTAATATTGTGGAAGTGACCCAAACCCTGCTTAAGACCTATTTCCTACTCTAAGATGTTCATGAATACAGGCCCGGTTCTGAATGCAGACACAGACTGGGCTCAATACCTCTGCAGTTTTAAAAACTTTAATTTTCAGATTTAGCGTTGCATAAAATGTTTTTTTTTTTTTGGATTTGTCTGAAATGGTGAAACTAATTTTCTGTGCACCATATGTGAAATGCCGCTCAAGTTAAACCATTGCCCCACTCTCAGTATTTGAATAAATATGAGAAAAAGGACAATATTGCAATCTGCAGATTGGAGAGCTTCGGGAGGGCAATCACATACAGTCTGTGGTTCAGGGAGGGTGCAGATCAGAGGGCAATCATAAACACTTAGTGCTACAGTCAGGGCTTGGAGGGAGTCTGTCTGCAGGAGTCCATCTAGGGAGGTCACTGAGGGAATCCCTGTCACATCACTAACCCATATTGTGACAGTTATTTAACTTCATTGACCATGTGCATTCAGTCCCATCCATCATATGCCAAAGTTCTACTTCAGGGTATATGTTGGTATTGTGTTGGAAAAGTATTTTTTATATATTTATAAGCATTTATAAGAGAAATTGTGTGACCTTCCTATTATCCTGTTCCTGTTTGCACAGTGGCATTAAGAAATAAACCATTTCCTTTTCAGCCAAGTGATGTTTTAAATGAGTTTTTTTATGCAGGTTTTTTTTAATGGGCACATGAACACTAACACAGACAAAGAAACATTCCTTCCTGTGAAAAGCTTATTGGTTTGTGTAAATTATTAATATTCACTGTGGATGGCTGCATGCATGCTGTGAAAGACACTTCAGTCTGTCTTTAATTGTGTGTGTGTGCATGTGAGCGTGCGTGTGTGTGTGTGTGCGTGTGTGTGTGTGCGTGCATGTGTGTGTGTGTGTGCGCGTGTGTGTGTGTGTTCGCGCATGAGTGTTTGTAAGTGAGTGAATAATAAATCCACATCTTTATATGTTCCTTCTCTGGTGATGAAAAATGAACTGCAAGATGAACTTTTTTCCACAGTCAAGGCAAATGCTTTAATGTCAGCAAAGTAACCCGTGATGAAAACTCATTTCTGTGGAGGAGACTGATGTTCAGCATTATTTTGGAACAGACAGAGTGATGTTCAGCATCATTCTGGATCAGACACAGTCATGTTCAGCATCGTTCTGCATCAGGCAGAATGATGTTCAGCATTATTTTTCACCTGTTTGCGTCAGGATATGGTAATATGGCTGAGTTATATTCCTGGAGCTTCAGGCAGCGGGAGAGTAAATCACAGTCTCCCCCCTGTCTGCCCTGACAGCCTCCCCCAGATCATCTTATGGGATCACTGTATCAGGACAGTTTGTGTTATTTACTAGAGGCCTGTCAACAGAGCACAGCACTGTCACCGTTCCCTGACAGAGCAGAGAGGTCTGGGTAAGGATTATCATTATTATTTAAGGACTGTATTGACACCCGCTGAGATATGGGCCAGCCTGTTTGCTGTGAAATATTGGCCTCCATGGTTACACCACTTCAGAAACCATCTCCTAGGAAACTATCATAAATCCCATATGTCAAGGTCTAATTGAATCGAGGTACTTGTTTGTAAATGTATTATACAGGTACATACATAATTCTGTATACATAATTGTTAAAGCAACAACCTAAGAGTTGTGGTCAGCAGTGTGTAGTAGTGATTACAGCACTAGACCCCAGACCTGAGGGTCATGGGCAACAGTGTGGAATAGTGGTTACAGTGCTGTACTGATACAAAGACACAATGCTAAAAGATTTATAAGTACAGAGACATAATAGCAAGTGAACCAACTACAAATGTATAATCAACAAATGGAGCCTGCATCATCCTCTGGTGCTGGTACAGTGTGATCAGAAGGTTTGCTAATCCTGCTTTAGCAGGAGCTGCACGGCCCGCGTCTCCGCTGAGAGGAGCACATTCACCCTGTCTGCACCGCTCAAACTCAAGAGACGCTTCCTGCTCTGTGACAGACCTCCTATTCACCAGCAGAGAATCTCTCCCGATTAAACACGGCCATAAACCAGTCTCCTCTTTCCTCCCATCACTGATAAAGTGTGTGTTTGTGTGTGTGTGGGGACCCAGGTGTTGTCCAAAACACATAGGGAAACACACAGGGAAATAGGTGGGGGGAAATGTCTTGCCGATGCCTGTGACACATTTCTGCTTTTTTTGCTCCCCTGGGACAGTGGAGATTGCAGTCACATTTTGAAGCAAAGGGCTTGTTTGCAGATAAACACAGTAAAACACATGCTCTCCTTGGACCAACCTCGGCCGTTTGACTGACATGTCATTTATTCCTTTCCCATTTTCTCAGTCCAACTGCTGACAAATGCTTTTTCAGTGTCATACACAGAGCACCAAATGCATGTATTTCTTTGTTGTGACACAGAACGGAGCAACACTGATCACTATATTGTCACACAGTACATACTGCCACCTGTTTCTGGATAGCGAACACCTTGTCCTGAACTTTGAGTAACAAATGTAACCATGCATAAGAAACATATGGAATCAGTGTATTTCCCTGCAGTACTAAACAGAATCCACGCACATCTCATGGTAAAGAACTGAATCAGTGCACATTTCTGCATTATAGTACAGAATTACTGGATTTCTCCGCACAGACAGTGAGAACAGAGATGAAAGAAAGCTCATGCGTGTGATTGGTCGTCTCTCAAACTGTGTTCTTCTCTGCCTCTCTGACAGGAATTCATTAGCTGATCCAGGGAGGCTTGCATTGTGTATGCGTCACACACTATTTACACAGATTAATACTGTAGAAACTAGCTTCAGTGCTGTGGGTCCTGTGGCTATGCCCCACCCAGACATCACCCTGCAACCTTCGGGTTGCAAGCCCAGTTCTCGGTTTGGCATGCCGCAGTGCTTAAATGGGCTTTGCAGACAAGTGGAATGGGGAACAGAGCAATGTGACAGGGAACTATTTTAAAAGCAAAGAATGACATTCCAAAATTCAGCATGGAGCAGCAGGCTGATTCAGATTTAATGCCACAATGTCATAGCGAGAGACATAATGCCTTTTTGGGAAATCTTATTTTTGCAGCCCCTGTACAGAATATAACATAATCACAAATCCTTTAACACCCCTTTACTGTAAGTCTATATGCAGAACAGGAAATATATCAGTAATCATATAAATGTTTTAAATCATCTTTTCATGTAGTCCAATCTGCACAACAGGAAGAACATAATTGATTGATTTTGTCTGTGAAAGTGTCAGTATTTTTTTTTTTTGAATGTCCCTTTAATTCAAGCCTTTCTGTCAAACAGGAAGTGTGTCAATAATTGTTTAAATGCCACTTTAATGGAGTTCTTTCTGGCAAACAGGAAGTGTGTCAGGTCACAATAACACTGACCCTGAAAAGACTTATTCATTCCTTAGTGTTCTCCTCACTTACCACTGCAGAATTAATTCTCTATCTGTTAGCCTGTCCATATCATCACCCTAAATCAAAACACAAGTTAATTGGATGTTCGTACTTTCTTTCTTCTTTTTTCACACAGAGTGGTGGAGTGGAAATGTATCAATTGATATTAAACTCTTTAGAGCAATACAAACCTAAACAGACAGCTTTTGAAATGAGGAGGAAATAATTTGAAAATCAGACCTTATTTAACATGGGGGAGAGTGATGACAATTCTATGTTTTCTTCCTGTCCTCTATCCATGAATCAAAATGCACTCCTTTTCCCACCTTTTTTGTGGTCCATACTTGCTCTGTTAAAAATCCCTGGAAAGAAAGAAAAAAACAAGCTAAACCTGCCGATAAATCTGTCTTCAAATCATTGTTCCCAAGCTGGAAAGGACATGGAGAGTCCAGCCATCTGTGAGAGGGTCCACAGAGTGACCAGCCCTCACTGAGAGAGATACCACAGAGCGACTGGACTTCTGTGACCTTCACTTGGAGAATCAAAGGAGGGAAGTCTCAGACTCCAGGTTTCCGTATCACTTGTAGCTCTTAATCCTTAAAAGGGGAAAGAACAGTGGGGTACAGCCCACTGTCTCTCCACACCTGTGACATTGGTACCAAATACAATATCCAATTTCTCACCAAAGGGATACAGATTGAAAATATCACCTGTCCTGCCTGGATGATGAAGCCCCTCTCTCCCTCTGTGATCTTACTTCCATAGGACTCAAAGTTCAGTCACTATCCTTCTTTAAAAATCCATACATCTCTTCTACAATTGAAGCCTGCTGGAACGTTATCAAAATCAGTCAACACAGTGTCACCTCATGTACGCTTCCCACAGTTCAATACAATCCTATCTTCTCAAATGATGACATTAATTTTCAGGCCCTGGTCCCACAAGAGAATAACTTAATGAAAAGACATTAAGGGGCTAGAGGACAACCTCTTGCTTTATCAGAACCAATATTACCCCTTTCTAAGGTTACTAACTCATCAAATGTCACCATTAATATTAACAACACGGCTCTGACATTGCAGTGAACAGTACGGAAGGTTGACTGGTTAGAGAAAAAATTGGTTTCTGCTTTATGTAGATTACCCTGTTCTACTGTCACCCAATAAGAGCAGAACCTGGGTCTTCAACATACAGTCAGAAATGGACACTGGCGGTAAAAAAAGACTGTAAGGATTTTTCCAGAAAAAGCTCCCTATCTGCTCAAGGGAGCTGATAGAACTCCACCTCAGTAACACAATACTGGAGTACATATAAACTACTCATATGTCATGTGATAATCAGTGTGTCAGGGAGCTTTGCAGTGAATGCGCTAAAGACAAAGCCAAAACATCATTCTATACCACTGAAATTTCAGAGCATGAAAATACCTGGAGTGCCATGATTAAATAACTGACAGTATATTACAGTTAACCTTACTATA
This sequence comes from Megalops cyprinoides, assembly GCF_013368585.1. Taxonomy (NCBI): domain Eukaryota; kingdom Metazoa; phylum Chordata; class Actinopteri; order Elopiformes; family Megalopidae; genus Megalops; species Megalops cyprinoides. The sequence goes on along the minus strand of NC_050596.1, from coordinate 8,283,649 downwards.
TGGGAATGACGTTTAAGCCCATCAGGCTTCACCACAGTCCAGTACAGGCGGTACAGCACTGTCATTCCCAGACTACGCACTGTCTATTTATACATAATGTATGCATTTTTTGGAGGAGAAGTTACCATATCGTTTTGTGCTGAAAACATTGCTTTGTTTGTCGAATGTCGAACGTCGGCACTGAGAATGTGAAAATGTTCCATGTTACTGGTTCCAATACCAGTAAATAAACACATTTGAAATGTAGTCAGTGGTGGTGTTTTCCCTCCGGGGCTTATATGTTATGAGTGTTAATTAAGCATTCTGGCATCATCTTAACAGCACTTAACACAGCTTCTATACAGCGGTGCAGCACGTAACACATGAAACAGGGAGCAACCTGACAGCTGCGTTCACATCATTAGCAGAGTCACAGGTGATGGATCAAATATGGCTCCTCCTCTCTATGTCAGAGCTTGAAACAGAGAGGTCGCATTTAGGCTAGTGCTCCCATAGAGGCAGGGCTCCCTTTCTGAGCTCATCTCCAGGATTTGTTTCCATCCCCACTAAATAAGCAGCTGAGGGTTCGGTCGTTTCCCTTTCCACAGAAGCAGCAGTAGCGGGCTTATTTTCTTGTCCTTTTTCCCATGGGGGAAGCGATGGTCCTGGTTACTGAGGGTTTATGGTGAGATTTCTCTGTCTTCTGTCCTGTGCCATGTGCAGCAGCTCCGGCATTTTCTCTGTGTTAGCCAGTCTCTGTGGCTCTCATCTGTCTCACTAAAGCCTGATAGACAGGTAGGGGGGGAGGGGTTACCTTCACCCCAGTGGGGACGAGGGGGGTTGAGCTGGATCTGAGGATTTGTTTAGGTGCGGCAGAACTGGCTCAATGAAAATCCAGGAGGCAACGGGGGGCGACAGTCTGTTATGATATTTCTGTCTCGTGGTTAACTGCCTATTAACCCCCGACGTTGCCGCGGCGACCGTGACTGATGAGGTCCAGGGTAATAGGCCAGGAGTGCGTCTCGGAGTGGCTGACCGCAGGTTGAGCAGCCTCACCTACTCCAGGATCAATTCCAGGACATCTCCTACGAAAGGCCAACCCGCTGGCGGAGCGGAACACCGAGGCAGATCTAATGGGGGTTTGGGTGTCAGCTGAATGCTCAGTCATAATTCAGCTTTGCAACAGCTCCATTGCTCATAAATGGCAGGACTGCTTTACCAGAGAGGTAAAGCTAACCTGGCAAACCTGCCTGGCAAACCAAGAGTGGCCAGGCACGCAATCCAACGACAGCTTATAGAGCAATAACGCAATAATGCAATAGTGCAATAATGCAATTCCACCATCAACGCCTTCTGTCCTGCCTGTGTAAACTGTTCTGACCTTTATCTCAGCCTCTATTGCTAATAATAACACCACACAACCACCTCCCCCTACCTTTTTGTTTTATATTCCTTCTTATGTCACCCTTGCATTGATTGAACCATATCTGTTTTGTTTTCCACGCAGTAATAAAGACGTTCTAGGTTTAAGCCAGCTGTTTCATGACGTGGGTGAGGTTTTCATTGTACAAAATACACCAAATGACCGCCATCATACATCAATATATGAGCAATGTAGCCTCTGCACTTGAAACCATATTACACTGAATAACTGTACTGCAAGTAAATTAAGAAAATATAAATTAAAACCTATTGTGAAAATGTATCTGGCAATAAACATTATCTAAAATGTGAGAGAGAGACCAAAGAGAATATTTGGACCTGGTTTTGGAAAAAATAAATAAATAAATTTGATTGTTTCAGGATATCTGAACCAACCTTTTTGAATGTGTGATACACATATTGGAGAAGTGCTGTACAGGAACATAAAACTCTCACTAGCTGATCTAAAATTTGAAATTATTACTATACTACTCTCTTTTAGACCCTGACACATTAATACAACTGCACATGCTATTTGGCTAATATGACAATCCTTCGCAAATCACTATTCCTTCTTTCGAAATATTGTGCATGTGACAAAATAACAAGGAGGAGGAGAAAGGAAATATCTCACACACTAGCCAGCTCGTTGCATGTTTGGAAGGATTTTGTGCTTCAAAAGAAATGGGGAAGTTGGTAGCTGTGTATAAAGCAAGTAGAGCCAAAGTTAAATAATCAGGTAGCGCAACCTAACCTTGCTATGCACTTAAAACCATTCTGCCGCCCCAACGCTCTATTACATCTGAAGTAACCGCATCCTGCATCCTGATGTGGAAACACTTCCGTCCTTTTTACTTTCACATTCAGTCATTTGGCAGATGCTCTTAACCAGAGCAACTTACAAGCGCATTCAATAGTTCAATAGAGTTAGGCAATTAGCTGTCCTGATGCTGCATCCTTACTGCCTTAGTGAAACACAGTGCTATTGTGGGAAACACAGCCACAGGGGGAGTAAGCGACGTCATAGTCTGCACAACTCTATTACTGCCAATTTCTAGCCACCACGTTTGTAATGCCACAGCGCATTTACCACTGAGCTTATGCCACTCAAAAGCTTGAAGTGCCACTAGGCTTTTATCTTCTCTGCTAAAATCCATCTCTGTTCTACAACCACTGGCTTTATTGCAGTGTTGGGGGGGGGGGGGGGGGGGGGGGGGGGTAGACAGTTTGGAAGAGCCAGGTGTGGCCTGAATAAGCGGGTTCTCGGTCGGCTGGGGTGAGGACGCATTCATGTTGTTGAGAGAACACGTGAAGTTGCGTAGAAGTCATTTGGTAGCCTGTAAAGAAGCTCAGCTTTGGGAGGACTGCGCTTGCATCCAGCTGGATAGATCATTGAGGCATGCCCTGATGCATGAAGCAATATACTTGTCAGTGGGTGGAAATGACAGGAAGAGCTGTGTGTCAACTGTATAGAGGCGGTCAGAAGCTGTGGGAGGAAATGAGAGATATCCCAGAGATATTGTTTCCTGTTTATCAAAATCATATTGCATCATGGTTGAGCCAAACCTATACCAGTGCTATAGACACAACAGCTTATGTATCATTGTTATAGGTGCAAACACATATTATAACAGTGTTATAACAGTGTTATACATACATCCACTGTTTCTATAACACAGTGTCTGAAGTTTGATCTTTTTATGGTTGTATGCTGTGAAAGAAATCTACAGACTGATATCAAGTTATCATTAATTAGGAAAAATCATAATTATCCATCTCCCACTCATGCCTCAAATTCTAATTAGTGAGTAATTAGAGAATGTGTATAATTTCACAAAGTGTAGATGCAAATCTGCCAGGTGTCTGTCTTCGCAGGTGTAGCGAACACGGGTCATACCAAACCACAAACTAACAGCAGGGATTTTCTCTGCTTCCCTAGCTTCTAGCATCTGCCATAATTCTTGTTGACACGTGTCCCGTCACTCAAGCGCCACATTTCCACGGTGATGAATGGAGCGCAGACACGAGTAGCCTCACTTATCTGCCCAGTGTCAGAGCCGCCTCGTTCCGTCAGCCTCGCCGTGCGTGCGTCCCGGATACCTGAGCACGGCAGCAGGCCGCCGCTAACGGCGGGGAGGATGTTCCTTACATAACGCTCGCCGGGCGCTGACTGAGCAGGTGGAACACCTGCTGCTCTTGATCCCACCTCGGCAAAGTCAGCCTTACTTATTTTTCTTTTTTACTCTCCTGTGGTGCCCCCCGGGAGATTGCATGTTCAGTGCATTGAAAGAGAAAGTAGGCTCCCACTTCTGGTGCTTACAACTTATAAGCTGTCACCTCATTTGCCATTTGCAGTGAGGCTGCCTTTTTTTTATAGGGTTCCTGCTTTGGGACAGTCTTGGGTAGCCTTCATGGCTGTGGGTCTTAACTTTACGGCTCACCTCGTTTTGCATGTTGCCATAGTTAATCCTTCCTAGCCTACACGGTGTCATGTACTGTATACATGTATACATAGTACTCTGTCCCATTACAAACTCCATACCTATGCATCACATTCCAACCATCACCCCCTCTCCCTTTTTTCTGCAGCCCCACTCCCATGTTCATTACAGTTTAGCTGCCTAAACAGACAAGATGCCAGGCCCACTGCTGCACTGTAAAACCCATGATGTCCCTGCCACGGACAGTGTTGGACAGACAGTCGACAGTCTCCCTCATAGCCGCCTAAGCCCACCAAGAGCTTGGCTACCAAGCAGCCCGAGACTCACACTGATGCAATGGGCTGATGCATTTTTCATGCTGTTCCACTGTTTACATTTCACTGTTTTCCGGGAGCCTGTCGACCACTTATCCCCCAGGGGGCAGGGAATAATTTTCCAGCCTTTTCCCATTTGGCCCCAAGTTTCATGGTTTCACAATTCCCTCTGGAAAATACACAGTGCACTATGGTCAGCGCTTTGCGGTAATTCCCATTTTGAAAATAACAAACTATAATTATATTATATATTATAACTATGCATTATAATAACTAATAAACAAACTACTACAACAAATAAAATTGTCAGGACTCAGGCACGGACTCAGACGCGGACCACGAGTGCTCCAATTACAGGCGTTTATAAGCAGAATCCTTATAAGGCAGTCCAAAAACAGGCAGGGTCAAAATACCAGGTAAGCAGTCCAAGGGCAAAACAGGGATCAAAAACCGAAACAGGCAGGGTCAAACCTTGAAGGCAGGCAGATCAGGCAATCAGGACAGAAGGGCAGGCAAAAAAACGATGTCGAGGAACAGGCGAGGCAAAAACCAGCAAAATCCAAACAGGCGGGAAACGAGACAAGCAGAAACACTGAAACGATCTGGCAAACAACACAGAGACAAGCAGGGTAGATATAGGGCTGGGCTGATTAGGAGATGGGAAGCAGGTGTGCAGGCAGGCGGGTGGAGACAATCAGGTGGGCGGAGACAGGGCGGAGAGCGGGCAGGGCTAGAACACAAGGAAAACAAAGGCACATGGACAGGGAAAAACAAAAACACAACAGCTAGGGGGCAGGAGCCCTGACAAAAATTTGATAGATTTATTTTAAAAATGAATGGTTGAAGAGCACTGAAATTTGATTTATTAAGTATGTGGACAAAATGGCTCTGAAATGCAAGTCCGGAGTCACTTTCCAAGAACATGGTCAGTGAGTTTAGGAAGTACAAAGCATGAATCCCCCCCTTTTCACCCATCTTAGAACTGGTTGATAAAGTTTGTGAAGTGTTTCATACAGTTTTCCCATGTGTTCCCAGTCTCATTTGTGTATTTTGAAACGTAAGGCTTTAGGATCAAAGTAATTGAGACAGTGTGGTCAGACAGGAAAAATCACTGGGATAAGCCACGTCTCTGTGTCATGAATGAGAGACTCCATGCAAAAGAATTATCATTGCAGCAGCCAACCCTGACAAAGTATGTGAAACCTACATTAAAGACCAAATGGATCTCCCCATGTGGGAGAAAGTGTTTACTTGACTTGGCATCATGATTAACAATTGTCTGAGACATTTTGCTCCCAATGACTCATTCTTGAAATTAAGTACTATTAACAACAATTGTTCAGAAACACAATATTTGTGCTTAAAAGACCTAATGAAACCTTAGTAATAACACTTATACAGTAGTAGCCAACTTTTTTGCCCTACTGATAATTTTTGGCATTGTACTGTGCAATGAATATGCATTTTAAATTTTTTGCCAAGTTTAGTCTCGGTTTCAAATTATAGAAATAAATAGACTGCCTCAGTGAGATATTATTGTAAATCATTTTCTGCCTGAAAATGGTGAAGAATTAAATATTAGTACATAAATGTACCTAATTTATCATTCATATCATTTATCATTCAGTACCAATTAAGACTGTGTCCAAACAAATGACATTTTATTTCTCAAGATGATTTCTACTCCATCAGCTATTTAGTAGAAACATAAATACTTGAGACGAGCGTGAGGCACAATTCGCATATAAGCTTATACCAACACACATACACACACACAGAACACTAAGGATGTGGTAGTTAGGAAGGTGTTCCCAGACCCTCTGTCTGTCACCACACTCGTTATCCTCAAGCTCGTTATCCCTGCCCTCGTTATTCCTGACCTCATTATACCAGGCCTCCCCTCTGAGAGGGAGAGAAAGGGGGAGGGAGAGAGAGAGAGAGAGAGAGAGAGAGAGAGAGAGAGCAGCACCCTCCTCAGGGTGGAAAACAACAGCACCAATGCAGCTTGCTGTCCTCAGTGAATGGATAGATCCTGTCAGTGCAGGAGAGTGTCAGTCAGTGTCTCAGTGGAGCACAGATCCTGACAGTGGAGGTTAGATTCTGTCAGTGCCTCAGCGCTGGAGAGAGTCTGTCAGTTTCTAATTTGGGGAGAGAGTCTGTTAGTGGAGGGAAGAGTCTTGTCAATGTCTCATTAGAGAAGAGAGTCCATCAGTGAAGGAGAGTCAGTCAGTGCCTCCACTCATTTTCTGCACAATGAGAAAGGTTGTGCTGAGGAGAGGTGCTCTCAGGTTACACTGCCTTCAAACTCAAACTTCAAACTTAAACTTTACTTTATTGTGAACTTTTCAAACAAGGACGTTAAAATTGCTTTATCACAGACTTAGGGTGTTCGGTAATACACATTTCTTGTCACCTATTATTAGAAAATCTGAATTTCCCTCTTTGATTTAGGTTGTTAAATTATTCCAGCTGGCTCTGAATTGATAAATGGACAGGTTCTGTAGAAACAGACCCGCTCTGTTAATGGGGCCCCCAGCTCAAGCCTGCAGGAGCACTTTAATGCCATTGCCGCCAGGCCATTTAGAAAAACCATCATAAAGTTAATATATTTCTCTCAGTAAGGCTTGCATTTGCATTTTTATGGATCCATATACAGTTCAATACGTTGAAGTTTCCCCCTGTTCTTGCTGTTTCTCAATTATGCATCTATTCAAAAATGTAAATTCAGAGTTCAGTGGAAGGCTTATCTCCAAAGTCCAGGTATTAGTAACTTGTAATGGTGTGCATAATTGTGTCATTAGTCATGTGCAACCAATTCACAAGTGGTTTGCATAACCTTCTGTTCACATTCCTGGCATTTGTGAAAAAACATATACTGTAGATTGTTTGGTTTAAAAATTGGAACTAATAATAAAAAATTCTTTCCAGCACTGATAATGAGTATAACTGTGATGAAGCAGCACAGAATGACTCTCTGCCTGTTTCACACCCATATCAGAAGCAATTACCTTCACTTAACCACAGGCCATTTGGAAAATTAATTCAGCCCTCATACTTAAAACAGTCACTGTTGAATAAAGTGTCAAACATACACTGCTCACACTAAACCACATTGGCCACTGGCCCCAATAAACCACACAGTATCATCTGTTTCAATCACGCGTTGACCCAGCCCACGACCAGCCATTGAATCAGGATAAATGCACTGATTCCAGAGCAGTGGTTATCACTTTCTGTCTGTTGTCTTTGGCGCTTATCCTAAGCTCCTGCTCATCTGTGTACAGCCAGCTGCTGACCCTTGAGTAGCGTAAGACGTCACCCTACCCAGGACAGCAGGGCTGCAATGTGCTTATGAGCCAGCAGGAGTCACATTCTCCAGCACCAATGTGAATCCCCTTTACACGGTAGTCCCATTCAGTCTCCTGTACCATTCACCAGTCAGCTTATTTGTGTGTTTCACAGCTGAAAGTTGCAGTGTCATTGGCTGAGGATGTTTCCTGTTATTATACGGGTCTGTCTCTCCTTTTTTCACTTTCTCTCTCTCTCACACACACACATACAAACACAAATATACAGTACATGCACGTGCATGCACACATATAGTACATGCACAAATGTACACACACATACACACACACACGCACACACATCTTACATGCACACAGACACTCAAAAGCTTCTGACAGCCCAGCTTAAGGGTTTAGGGGAGAGGGCTAAGCAGAGTTCTGCATGGAGTCAGAGGATATAGATGTATTGAATTGTATTGCATGTAGCTGTTGGTGAGCTTTGTCATGAATCTTCCTGACAGTCTCATACAGGTGAAGGACAAGCCATCCATCATTTCTGTAGGTGTTGCATGCTGGCCATCCCAGCAGCCTGAGACACCCTCTCCATCCCCCAGTGTGCCTTACATCCTCTGTCCCTGCTCTGTTTACCCACAATTCTGTTCATTCTTTGATGGTGACCAAACAAAATTCATCCTCCATGGGTAACTGTGATTCTCTTCTCATCCTGTAAAAAACCATGGGATACATGGCAGAAAGTATAGTTGATTTTCCAGTGTTGTGCTGTGTGGAAAAGAATTCTGATGTTATGTTACATGGGGCTTAAGTGTCTTACAGGAGAAAACAGCTCTTCACCAGCGTATCTGGAACCCTTTCATGTGTTGCCAGGAGGTGATAAAATCATGTGCACAATGGGAGAGTGTAAGGTGTTAACAATGTGTTACAATGGGGCAAGAAGAGGTGTGCTCCGGTCCGTCCCCCCAGAGTGCACTAGGCACACACAGCTCCAAGGTTTCATTCATCCTCAATCTCCCAAAGCAACAGCAGGGCCACAGATCCTCTGGGAGCTGAGGTATCTCCCACAGAACAGCATCCGTGCATTCCTGGGCAGAAGGCCCTCATTAATAGCGCCAGCTGATACGCGAGACGTCACCCCTCCTAATTCAATCCAGCTCATTTTTATTTGAGTTAATCGTTTGAGACAAGTCATTCTGCGAGCCGCACTGGTGTGAGTCTGCCCATGTGGAGGAGAGCTGAGCACGTAATGAATGTTGCTTTTACCGGAGGTGGAAGTGGCGAGCCAGGAGGAGAGACTTTGGGACGGGTGAATGACTGCGAGCTCAGCTCGCTGCGCTAAGCTTTTGAAAGTGTATCGCTTTGAAATTCACGTAATGTGGATTTTTGAATGTGATTTGCCATTTGGAGATTAGTGGATTTCTCTGCCCCTTTGATTTCAATTTCAATAATTGATTTCCAAAATTTGCCTAAAAAGGTCTAGCTTCCCAACACTTGAAAAGAAAGATTCATTTCAGACAAATATCCATGTTCTCATTTCTTTCCGACAACTCAACGGTAAAAAAAAAAATACTCAGCTCAGAATCCCTCTGGCTGTAGGTGCAATTTTGAAAAGGCGAGTGTACCATACATGCAGGATTAGTTGTGCAGTCGGTTTTCTGATAGGATGCTGGTGACTGCAACCAAGGAAACATCACCACTCCTCCAAAATGCTACACCTTTGTTTTCCCTCTGCGACTAATCAGAACTGTCAACAAATTCTACAAACACCATTAATATTTTAATCAGTTTAAGTACTTTTTTTCATCTTAGTTAAAATCTCTGCCTGTCACGTTTGTCTGATAGATCCGCAACACCTTGTTGTGACTTTTTACAAAAAAATAAGTTGCAGCTTTTATCACTGCATCCATTAAACTTGGCAGGTGTAATTCCACCATAATTCCTTTCCCCTGATGTTTGTCTGAAAGAGAGGATTTAAAAAAAACTCATTTATACCTGCAGAGAAGTAAATAAGCAAAGGCTCAGATCCCATAATGCCACGGTGACGATTATACAGAAGTGAAAGGCGTCGTGCTTCTCCTAATTCCAGATAAAACGTGGCGAGTGGAATGGCTATCTTCAAAGAAACAGCAGTCAGTCTCATTTACAATAACACCGCCAGTGCACATCGCGCACCAGTTTAATCGAGAGGGGTCCCTTTTCACCGATGGCCAGTCACTCTTCGGATTAAGGGGTCATTGAATCGCTCAGACACGCCGTTGCAAATGAATGTAAACATAGCTTTAATCTATTTTCCTTTTTTAAAAAAACGGAGGAATATGAGCTTTTTTACGTGGCGGGAAATCTCCTCTGTGTTCTCCAGTAATGGAACTCTGGAGGCTGTGTTAGAGCGCTCCATAACCCTGCGGATGTTTCTAACCTGTAGGAAATTTGGACTGCCACTCAGTTTGAGTATTCCCACTGTTCTCCTCTCCCAGAGGCCGATCTGGCAAAGGCAGGGTTCAAAACTTTAAAAGACAAACCAACTTTACAAGACAAGCCAAAACTTCTCTAAATGTAGCCAAATGTGCAACTACATAACGCATGGCAGCGGACTGTTGACCTGTTCCCCCACCATTTAAGTTAAGAGTCAAATGGCTTATGGGTACATGTTGTGTTCAGCGGAATTGTTCTCCTGTGGTATTAGTTATTTTATTGTCCCTGTCTCCTCAATCCTAACATGCTCCTGTACTAACCCTGCCCAACAACATCAACACCAGCATCAGCCTGGTGTGTGTCATACTTTCTCTACTTTATAAAGACCTGGTTATAAGACCGTTAGGACTTGGTTATAAGGAACCATTAGGATGTGATTATGAGGAATCATTAGGACCTGGTTATATTGCACCATTTGGACCTGGATATAAGTCCTATCCAGTCTGATGAGTGTTGTCACACAGGGTCTGCATTCAATTCAAACAGCTGCCTCATGCCTCTGTGAACAGAGTGTCCAGTACAGAGGGAATGAAAGGAGCTTTTGGACAGAGCATTCTTAACGGCCAGTTTTTCTGTCCCAACTCTCCAGCCATTCTTAACATTGCAACAGCCAAAAGCTGCAACCTTACTCAGCAGCACTGAAGTCACGCCTTGCCTGTACGTGTCAGGGCTCAGGCAGGGACTCAAGCGCAGACAGCGGAATGGGGTGCACAACGCGATGTTTAATAAAGCCAAGACGGGGAATCCAGAAGACGTAGTCAAAACGGGCGAAGTCAGAAAACCAGAGAAACACGGCAACAATACCAAAAGTCGGATCCAAAAAACGTAGTCAAGAAAACGGGCAAGGGTTCAGAAAAACAGCAAGCAGGCAGGCAGGCAGAACAGGAACAAACGGCTTGTAGCGACACAGACGAACTGAGACGAACTCGCAATGAGACAGAAACAAACGAGGAATATATAGGGCAAGGCAGATAACAAGATGGGGTTCAGGTGTGCAGGTAGGCGGGTGGAGCCAGTCAGATGACCAGGTGGGCGGAGACAGGGCGGAGAGCAGGGCAGGGCTGGAACACAGGGAAAAACAAAAGCACATGGACAGGGAAAACAACAAAAAAACCCGGCTAGGGAGCCGCAGTCCTGACAGTACCCCCCCCCCTACGGACGCCACCAGGCGTCCCAGCAGGCAGTCCAGGATGACGCCGACGGAAGTCCGCGATGAGGGAAGGGTCGAGGATGTCACGGGCCGGGACCCAGCACCGTTCCTCTGGGCCGTAACCCTCCCAGTCCACCAGGTATTGCAGTCCGCGGCCCCGACGCCGAACTCCCAGCAGGCGACGTACCGTGTACGCCTCGGATCCATCGATCAGGCGGGGAGGCGGAGGAGCCCGCGGAGCCGGGCAAAGAGGGCTGCGGACGACAGGCTTGACCCTGGAGACGTGGAAGGTTGGGTGGATGCGGCGGAGAGAGAGCGGCAGTTTGAGCCGGACCGCGGCGGGGCTGATGATCTTGGCGATGGGGAAGGGACCGATAAAACGCGGAGCCAGCTTGCGAGACTCCACTCGGAGAGGAAGGTCTCGTGTGGAAAGCCACACCCGCTGCCCCTGGACATAGCGGGGAGCCTTGGACCGATGCCGATCAGCTGCCCGCTTGATTCGGGCAGTGGCACGCAGAAGCGCGGTCCGGGCGCGCTTCCAGGTCCGCCGACATCGGCTAACGAATGCCTACGCTGAAGGCACGCCAACCTCTTCCTCCTGAGCCGGGAACAGGGGGGGCTGATAGCCAAGGCAGCACTGGAAAGGGGACATGCCGGTGGAAGAAGACGGCAGGGAGTTGATGGAGTATTCCACCCAGGACAGCAGCCGACTCCAGGAGCTGGGGTCTTGCGAGGCCAGGCAACGCAACACCGTCTCCAATTGCTGGTTAGCCCGCTCGGTCTGGCCGTTGGTCTGTGGGTGGAAGCCTGAGGACAGACTCACAGATGCCCCTAACAGTTTACAGAATGCCCTCCAAAAGTGCGAAGTGAACTGGGACCCCCGGTCTGACACCACATCACTTGGCAGCCCGTGCAGCCTGAACACATGGGTGATCATGAGCTCGGCAGTCTCTTTGGCTGTGGGCAGCTTCGGCAATGCTACGAAGTGCACGGACTTAGAGAATCGATCAACAACCGTGAGTATGACGGTGTTACCGTCTGATGGGGGCAGACCAGTGACGAAGTCCAAGGCGATGTGGGACCAGGGTCTCTTGGGCACCGGCAGCGGACGTAGCAATCCTGCAGGAGGGCGATTGGAGGGCTTGTTCTGGGCACAGACCGAGCAGGCGGAGACAAAGCTGCGTACATCCTCCTCCATAGTCGGCCACCAGAAGCGTTGCTCGATAAGGGCAGCGGTGCGTCTGACTCCTGGGTGACAGGCCAGCCTGGAGGAGTGTCCCCACTGCAGAACCTGCGAACGAACAGACTCGGGAACAAACAGGCGGTTATCAGGACATGCACTGGGACCGGCCTCACCCCGCTGGGCTGAGCGCACCAGGGACTCGATTTCCCATGTTGCCGCGGCTAGCAAGCAACGAGCAGGCAATATGGTGCTGGGTTCAGGTGGCTCCTCAGGTGAAGAGGACTGGCGAGAGAGAGCATCAGGCTTGCCATTCTTAGAACCTGGGCGGTAGGAAAGGACGAAGTCAAACCTGGCGAAGAACAGAGACCAGCGAGCCTGACGGGGGTTAAGACGCTTGGCAGTACGGAGATACTCCAGGTTCTTATGATCCGTCCACACCAGAAACGGGGTACTAGCGCCCTCCAGCCAGTGCCTCCACTCCTCCAACGCCAGCTTGACCGCCAGCAGCTCTCGATCGCCGATGTCATAGTTGCGCTCGGACGCGGAGAGCCGACGGGAAAAGAAGGCGCAGGGATGAAGCTTGTTATCCTGCGCCGACATCTGAGAGAGTACAGCCCCCACTCCCAACTCAGAGGCGTCCACCTCCACCACGAATTGTCGGGCAGGATCAGGCTGGATGAGCACAGGCGCAGTGGTGAAACGCTTCTTGAGCTCCTGGAATGCTTCAGCAACATCCGGAGTCCAGGAGAAGCGTCTGGCGGGTGAAGTCAGGGAGGTGAGAGGAGCGGCGACGGAGCTGTAATTGCGAATGAACCGCCGATAAAAATTCGCAAACCCCAGGAACTTCTGGAGCTCACGACGGGAGGTCGGCGGTGGCCACTCCTCAACTGCCTGAACCTTGCGACGGTCCATCAGGACCCCTTCCTCAGAGACGACACACCCCAAGAAAGAAACGGAGTTTCGGTGAAACTCACACTTCTCGGCCTTAACGAACAGGTGGTTCTCCAATAGTCTCTGCAGGACTTGGCGGACATGGCGTGAGTGTTCGGCAGGCGACCGGGAGAAGATTAGAATGTCGTCCAAGTAGACAAACACGAACCGCCCAAGCATGTCCCGAAGAACATCGTTAACCAGGGTCTGAAAGACAGACGGGGCATTAGTTAGACCGAAGGGCATGACCAGATATTCGTAGTGCCCCGTCGGAGTGTTGAATGCGGTCTTCCATTCATCCCCCTCTCTGATGCGGACCAGGTGGTAGGCGTTGCGGAGGTCGAGCTTTGTGAAAATCCTCGCTCCCTGCAGGGAATCGAATGCAACGGACATCAGAGGAAGGGGGTAACGGTTCTTCACCGTGATGCTGTTTAGCCCTCGGTAGTCAATGCAGGGGCGGAGCGAGCCGTCCTTCTTTCCCACGAAGAATAAACCCGCTCCCGCTGGAGAGGACGAAGGGCGAATAATGCCGCCAGCCAGGGACTCCCGGATATACTTATTCATGGCCTCCGTCTCCGGTGGCGACAGGGAATACAGGCAGCCCCGGGGTGGAGTGGTGCTGGGCAAGAGATCGATGGTGCAGTCATAGGGTCTGTGAGGAGGCAAGGAGGTGGCGCGGGATTTGCTAAACACCCCCTTCATATCCAGGTACTCGGGGGGCACCCCAGACAGGTCGGGGAACTCCTCTGCAGTGAAGGGAACAGACGAAACAGGAACCGGGGCATCTTTGAGGCAGTGAGATGCGCAGAAGGAGCTCCACTCCAGCACCTTATTCTCAACCCAGTTTATCCAGGGGTTGTGCTTGCAGAGCCAGGGGTGTCCCAGTACCAGTGGTGCTTGCGGCGTATCAATGATATGAAGTACGATGTCCTCACGGTGGTTGCCGGACAGCAGTAGACTCAGCGGGGAAGTGATGTGGGTGATCCTGCCAAGGGGCCTCCCGGTAATGGCAACGGCTTCAAGGGGAGTCTGGAGCGGGACCTGAGGCAACCCGAGCTGCTGCACAAGGTCAGCATCAATGAAGTTGCCGTCTGCTCCGGAGTCGATAAGAACTGCTACCACCTGAGGTTGACCGTTCACAAGGAGAGAAGCAGACAACAGTGGGCGAGTAACCGGGGAGTCAGACAGAGGGGTTACGCTCACCTGTATCTCCCCGACTGCGGGTGAGCGCTGGCTCTTAATCAGGCAGTTGGCGACGAAGTGCCCGGGGTTGCCACAGTACAGGCAGGATCGGGTCCGGATCCGTCTCTGGCGCTCAGCTGGAGACAGGTGCGTGCGGTCGATCGAAATCGGTTCTGTTGACAGACCTTGGGCAGCAGGGACTGAGGGTGTTGCTGCTGAGGGCGCAGGGGTTCTCCGGAACTCCTCCGCTGATCTCCGGGACTCTGCTCGCTCCCTTCGACGTGCGGACAGGCGGTGGTCTACACGGATGGCGAGGTCAACTAAGGCATCGAAATCAGCAGGCAGCTCCCGGGTGACCAGCTCGTCTTTGATCTCCTCAGACAATCCATGGAGGAACGTGTCGTACAGAGCTTCCTGATTCCAGCTACAGGTCGCAGCGAGGGTCCGAAAGTCTATGGCGTAATCGGAGACCGAGTCCCCTCTCTGACGGCTCTGTAACATCTCCCGAGCAGCCTCACGACCGTGTTTGGAACGGTCGAACACGCGCCTCATCTCCTCACAGAAGGTGGAGTAGGAGGAACACACAGGTGAGCGGGCATCCCAAATTGCCGTTCCCCACTCCCTGGCACGTCCGGTCAACAGGGTGATAATGTAGGCGATCCTTGCCCGATCAGTGGGGAAGGTCGACGGCTGGAGCTCGAACACCAACGAACACTGGGACAAAAAGGAGCGGCAGGTTCCAGGCTCACCGGCATACGGCTCAGGAGGCGGCAGACGGGGCTCCCGTTCAGGCAGGAGGGCAAGAGGCTGTGGAGGAGGTGCAGGGGAATCTGCTGGGGCGTCTTGTACGAGCTGGAGCTGCTGCAGTTGAGCGGAGAGGTTGTGCAGGCTAACCGCAAAGCTCTCCAGGGTTTTGCCAACCGACTCGAGCTGGTTCTGATGTCGGCCGAGGAGAGCTCCCTGTCGTTCCAGCACCGATCGCAGCAGGTCACTGTCCGCTGAGTCCATACTGGCGAGTTCGTACTGTCCGGGCTCAGGCAGGGACTCAAGCGCAGACAGCGGAATGGGGTGCACAACGCGATGTTTAATAAAGCCAAGACGGGGAATCCAGAAGACGTAGTCAAAACGGGCGAAGTCAGAAAACCAGAGAAACACGGCAACAATACCAAAAGTCGGATCCAAAAAACGTAGTCAAGAAAACGGGCAAGGGTTCAGAAAAACAGCAAGCAGGCAGGCAGGCAGAACAGGAACAAACGGCTTGTAGCGACACAGACGAACTGAGACGAACTCGCAATGAGACAGAAACAAACGAGGAATATATAGGGCAAGGCAGATAACAAGATGGGGTTCAGGTGTGCAGGTAGGCGGGTGGAGCCAGTCAGATGACCAGGTGGGCGGAGACAGGGCGGAGAGCAGGGCAGGGCTGGAACACAGGGAAAAACAAAAGCACATGGACAGGGAAAACAACAAAAACCAAAACAAACCCGGCTAGGGAGCCGCAGTCCTGACAGTACGCCCCTTCATCCCTCTGACTCTGCATCTCAAGCAGTGAACACCACAGAGGGCGAGCAGAAATCCTACCCTGAGATGCTTACTCCTCTCAACCTGTTTGTATTTGCTATGCTTGATTATCAGTCAGGAAATTCCACCATCTGAATAATCCTCAGCAGCTGGCAGCTTCCTCCCTTTCCCACAATTGTATCTTTCAGCAGCTTTTTTTTTTCTTCCATCTTTGTTTCACGAAATTGTGAGGCAGCTGCACAGATCCACTTAACATCTCGAAAAAGTGCACGGATTTGCTCTTTTGAGTCGTCAATGGCGTGTCGTTTCGTCCGCGCAGACTCTATGGTTTAAAATGGCTCTTTGGACTTTGTTCCCTTAGACTTCGCTGCGCCTCATCACGAGCGATACGCAGTTACGGAAAAGGTGTCGTCTTTGTGATGATTAAATCGATTTTGCTGAATTGAACTCTGAATTGCTGGAACAACGTCGCATAACGAAGAAGCTCTGCCGCGCCGTGCAAACAGGAGAGCAGGAATCGCCTGCCAATGGAAATGGATTATTCAGATAATTGTCACGCTTGTTAATCAGGTAAAACAAACAAAAACAGGGTGAAGGCGGCGTTGGGTTTCGAGGTGGCGTTCAGCACCTCCTCTGCTCCGGTGAGCTGCAGGGCTCACCGATGACAGGAGGATGTGTTCAGCGTGTGAGGTGCGTGACTCCTGGGTGTGTCCCAAATCCCTCCTGCCCCCGTGACTACCTGAGCAGGCTTCCCCCTGCTGTGAGACGAGCTTTTCCTCAAAGCTGTTTTCTCAGAGCTGAGCTAGGTACAGAGCCAGCGTGGCCCTAAAATAGAACACTTGGCAGAATTAATGTCCTGAGACACATTTCAAGCAGGCACGCTTTTATCTGTTGCTTTATTCCAAATGCAATGATACGCCGGCGTGTTCACAGAACAGAACAGTGTACGTGGGCATGTTAACTGTGCCTAGTAGCATTCGAGGGCTTGTTTGCTGAAAGATGCTGGAAGTTCACACTGGTATGTTACGTGACATCTCCCCCTGAACGTAGGGGAGAGGCCGTGATGGGAGCAGAGTGAGTGGCATGCCATGACACACCTGCTGGACCTGAGCAAATGACAAACAAGCAAAAACAAACAGTAACCTGTCTTCTGAAGGACCGGCTATCTTTGACCCTGCGAGTTCCTCAGGGTTGCCATGACTACAGGGATGTGCGGAACATTTCCGCTTTCTTTCCCTGCTTCTCTCACTTTTCCCTTTTTCTTTCTTTCTGCCGCCTCTCGCACTTGTGAATGGCGCGTCCAGAACAGCCTCTATCACGGAGAGTGACGGTGAACACCCGTTACAGAATGATGAAATATTGACAGGCTCTCCCGGAGTAAGGCCGGCCAGTTTGGAAGAGAATAAATTGTTAATAGGAGGCTTATTGGATAAATATGAGGGGTGTATGATATGACCTGAAGAGACTGAAGTTATGAACTGAGCCGGGACTCTGCGAGCCAGCACGCACAGCAGAGCGATTATTATTCACAGACTGTAGAGATTAATTATACTAATCCACTGAGGGTCATCATGTGCCTCTGCAGACTGCATTTAAATTAGAACCATTCCTCAATCTCCCCAAAAATTAATTAGACAATTTAAGAAAAAAAAAAAGATTCAAATGGTTGTTAACTTATTATAGATAGTGGTGGTAATCAGATGTTAGGATTTGATGTATGTGTTTAATGGGCTGTGGTTGACCCATCTGGTAGGAATGCCTTTTGTACTACATGACGGAGTCTAATGTTTCTTTATCCCATGTGCCTGCATGCATGTGTGCACATTATTGTAAAGACACACGTGACTCTCTGACAGAGCAGGCACAGTGAAGTATGCTACTCTCGATACACTTCGATAAAATTAAGGAAGATTGTTTGATCAATCTTCATCTATTTATAATAACTAACTATGTTAATAGCAGTCTACATTAAATCCTGATTCAACAATTCAATCTTCTTGTTGAATGTTACTTTAGCACATATGCTACTACTCCGTTGGTTCTGTTGTTACTGTTCGTCACAACACTATATACAGGGTTGGTGCATTTTGTAATGTGTTCAATTGTGTCCTGTATGTACCTTCTTTCATGCAACTTCTCCCATTGTGTTGAAACTGACTGTTTGCAGCCTTGAGCCCAGAAAAGGCACTGTATCAATAAAATGTATTATTATTATACCTAGTATTATACCTCTTTGATGTTCTTTGTTCTCTCTGTAATATGACAAAATATGCAAGTAAAAGTATGCCATGCACATGCATGGCTCTGGTATCATATGAATGATGACCGGTAAGAATTCATTTCAGTTTCAGATATTAAGGATTATGTAATGTAAAAAGGAAAACAAAATTTTATGCTCACAGTTCATATCTCTGTCACATTTATGAACTGAATTTATGAACATTTGAACATTTATGAAATTGAATTAATCCTCAAGTTGTCAGCAAACTCAATGCAAGTGAAACTGACAGAACAGCACAGTCAAAGAGCAGATGTGAACAGGTATGTGCGTATTCCAGACATGTGCACTATTCTTAAGCTCAGCATAAGCAGGTCTTTAATGCTTCTGCCAGAAATGGGCCCCTCCTCTCCTTCATCACATGTTAAATTTCTCATTTTTCTTCTCCCCTTCATTATATGTTACTGTTATGCAAATGTATATGTCTGCTTTACCCACAGTCATTAATCATAATCTCATAGTGTAGCTTCTGTAGTTTCCTATCATATCTTAATTCTATATTCATTAGTTTGTGACTGTAACCTTTAATACAAACGGAGCCAATGTGCAGCACATGGTTTAAAGCTTTTCCTTTTTATTTAAATGCATTGTCATTGTGCCTGGGTGTGTGTCTGTATTCTGGCTAGCTAATCATATTACAGATGGGGGGGAGGGAAGATTGTCAGAACCTCTGCCTGTGTATAAATTTGTAAAAAGAAACCTTATGAACTTACCTGGTTGCATGCTGTACTGAGA
Organism: Megalops cyprinoides; assembly: GCF_013368585.1. Classification (NCBI taxonomy): domain Eukaryota; kingdom Metazoa; phylum Chordata; class Actinopteri; order Elopiformes; family Megalopidae; genus Megalops; species Megalops cyprinoides. The sequence goes on along the minus strand of NC_050596.1, from coordinate 8,264,740 downwards.
CAGATGCAGAAAAGCAAGTGTGGCTATCTGCAGGTGCATCCTCATTCTGGCTTTGTGAGAGGGGCCGATCTGGAACGTCTCCACTTTATCAAATGATATGCTTTTACTGTTGTCATCTTTCGAGGGAATGCACCGTATTCAGTAAGATGCCTTCTCCACTGTTTCTACAATGATATAAATCAGGATAAGAACACCATCATGGATGAGTATCATACCTAATATCAATTACATTCCCTGTTTTTGTCCTCATGTGGTTTAGCCCAGGGTGGGGTCTACTAGTGGAATTCTATTTCAGATAGCTCTCCAGCTCAGCTAAGAGGAGACTCTCAGTGAGGCTAGGGATGGATACGTGCTAAATTGTGCACTGCACTGCTTGCGGTGGCAACAGATGCGCTGTACCACCCGTGTGTGCATGTGTAAATTGCTGTGTTCTCACATCTGTGGATTCAGCCCAACCAGTGAAGAATCTGGAGTGAACATAGGATCACAAACAAGAGACAAGGGATGACTGGTCTTTGCCACTGACCGTTGTGTTTGCAGACAATGCCGTTCTGCATGTAACGTAGGCTATTTGAACCCAGGCCATCCGGTGAGGAGGATTGTGCTCAGCACGACCCCTGACCTTTACCAGGCCATAAAACAACACTGTACTAAGAAAAACATTGCATTGGAGTTAGAATTAAGTAACATCCAGTGCTTATGGGTGGTAGCCTTGCATAATGATAAGGAGCAGGGCTAGTAACCAAAAGGGCGCTGGTTTGATTCCCCACTAGGGCATTGCTGTTGTAATCTAGAGCTAGGTACTTGCCTCAGTAAATATTCAGCTAGATACATTTTAAAAATATCAAATATAAAAGCTAAATATAAATATAAAAGCTGTTTATCTCTAGCTCAATGAAAATAATGCAATGTGCTCACAGTTACAGGTACTTGCAATGTTACTACTACTATTCAGTGCCAGACCGTTACATGTTATGAGAAGACAAACAATGGTACAGTGCCTCTCTAGTGCTCTTCCAAAGCACAGCTTCACAGATCCGCACAGGATTACTGTGGTGATATGAGATCTCGTTTTTGTACAGAAATTTTAGTAACCTTTGTTTAGACAGCAAGGTCAGAGAGAACTAATCTTCCTTTGTAATGACAACTTGGCTGAACCTGGAGGAGGATTACATGGTCGGCCACCAAGGAACAAGGGATTAGATTGCCAATCAGCTATAGGGGGCAGGGAATACAGTGAATTATATAGCCAATCAGATGTGGAGGAGGGGGAGGGAGGAGGATAGGCTGAGAGAGCTGGTTTGGGAGCCTGACATGAGCAGTGATGTTAACACCATCCCTCTTTCAGTTTATATGAGCCTTAAACCAATATTGATTGTAACATCTCATGTGAAACAGTGCATCATCCACACCTACAGCACAGTGTCCCTATCACTGCACCACTTGTGCAGCCCAGTGGGAGTAGCGCCCACTGTTTGCTGACCGCCATCAGCAGCAACATGGTTTAGCCCAGTTCCCCTATCCAGTTACAAACCAAGACCAGTCCACATACATTCAGACATCATGCAGGAGAAATTAGCAGGCAACAGATGTTGAAAAAAACTTTTTTTTTTCTATGTATAAATCCAATTTATATCCACAATTACAATTATGATAGATTTTGATAACATACTTCATTGTCCTTAGCTTTCCTTTTCCCCTCTGGCTCTCTGAAAGATATTTTATTATTACATTATGTTTACACACAACTGTGCATATATATGTTTGTGTTCTGCACTGCAGTATTACTCAGTAATATTCTGACTACATTGGCAACACTGTTTTATATGATCCTTCAATACTGTGGTCTCCCATGGATTCTAGCACGCTTGAAGCCATGCAGGAAGAGGTCAGAAGAAGCATACTGCTGCAGATCCACCGCGTGCAATCAGGCACATTGTTCAGCATGATGTCTGCTTGAAAGGGCTTAGACACAACTATCCTTTACTCTGCGATGTGTCACCGCTGTCTCCTGATTGTGTTTGGCAGAAAACATAGTGAGGCTTTGTGTTTGTCGCTGTGAAACAGTACGTCTATCATTCTTATTTGTATTTAGACACACAGAAGCAAATTAAATGCGGGGGGATAGGAAGTAAAAGATGTGCAGTAAGGAAGCGGAAGGGTGCAGAGAGGAAGTTAAAGATGTGCAGTAAGGAAGTGGAAGGGATGCAGAGAGGAAGTTAAAGATGTGCAGTAAGGAAGCGGAAGGGTGCAGAGAGGAAGTTAAAGATGTGCAGTAAGGAAGTGGAAGGGATGCAGAGAGGAAGTTAAAGATGTGCAGTAAGGAAGCGGAAGGGTGCAGAGAGGAAGTTAAAGATGTGCAGTAAGGAAGCGGAAGGGTGCAGAGAGGAAGTTAAAGATGTGCAGTAAGGAAGTGGAAGGGATGCAGAGAGGAAGTTAAAGATGTGCAGTAAGGAAGTGGAAGGGATGCAGAGAGGAAGTTAAAGATGTGCAGTAAGGAAGTGGAAGGGGTGCAGGGGGAAGTGGAAGGGGTGCAGGGGGAAGTGGAAGTGTCCAGGGAAGAAGAAAAAAAAACATACAGAGTAAACAAGAGGGTGGAATTGCAGATTTGAGATCCTCACCTCCTCATTAAGATTTCTGACATCATAGCTAATTTGTGATATAATGAGAACACATGCCTCCTAATCAGTCACACAGCCTGCTTACAGAGTAAACAGGATGTCATCATTGTAGAATTACTGTGGCAAATACATGGAGGAAATGCCAGGTTTTCCAATTAAAAGATGATAGAGAGGGACTGAGAGAGAGAAATCCATGTGCAAATTGAGTTCCCTTGAGTTTTCTAACCCTCTCCCCAACCCTTGTGTCAGGTATATGTAGCGTATTTAATTGCGCTTTTCCATTGACTTCTACATCACATTTTCTATCTGACTGCTGTTATTTACACACACTGATGCATGCATTTGTAAAGAAATTAAAACAAATATGCTGTCGCCTGTAATCTTATCAGCATCTGAATTTGCCTATGGCATGTATTAAGTGAATGTATTTGTGTGTATATTTAAATTTTTGATAAGGTAATCCATCATAAGGATAACTCTGAACAACTGTGAAGGTGTATAGTGTCTCCCATAAATCAAAATAGGTACAGAGTCATAGAACAGGTTTGTGCAAGCCATTCACCTAGACAACACCTCTACACTCTTTAATGTAGTGTTTTGTCTAATCAAAGCACTTTGTCCCCCTTTTTTAAGCACTCTCATTAGTTACAGTTAGGTCATCCCATTGATGAAGCTTTTGGTTGAAACAGTGAAGCGTTTATGAGAAGCTTTGCGTTGTCTACTGAAGAGACGAGATCGAGGCTGGGCAGTTCAGCCTAATGTCTGTGTAATATCCTGGAGCCTTATATAGAGAGATAGAAAGGAAGACGTGTCTAAGTCTCGATGACTCTTCGCCTCAGAGCGCATCCTGTACTCCTGTGAGGCAGCACAAAATCACCCCAGGACAGGATCTTAGCACATTGTGTATCCATTGACTGCAATCCTGCTCTGTACATCTGAGTCTTTCACTCAGAAAGACAGGGGACAGCGTTCTGGTATGACTTGTCTGGAGTTTAATCAATACAAAAACTGGCATCACAAACTAATTCTCCAGGTTCCCGAGCAGCCAAGTCATTATTCTCTCTCAACAAGGCAACAGATGAACACCTAGCTCTCTGTCTGACTTCCTGTCCATATCACGGACTGTCTGTCCCCCTGATCCGTCTATATTTTCCTATCTATACATCTATGTGATCATGTGATTTGTCAGACACAGAGAGTGTGCTGTTGCCCGGTGGGTATTCCAGAGTAATGAGGCTTCGCATCCCTCGCTTCCTTCTGCCTCCGAAAACCACACTTTCATTATGACTCCACTTTCATTTGATTCACTTTATATAACTGTGCCGCAAGCTCACTGCTAGGCAACACAATTTATTCTGGATTAGACTTTATTCTCGCCTTCCTTTGATGATTAAGAGGTGTTTTTTTTTTATAGGAAAAACAACATCTCCTCAATTCACTGTCTTTTCTGTCCCTCTTGAACACTTGCCATGGCATCGGTTGCCTAGTAACAGTCCTCTAGTTTCGAACAGTGTCAGTGTGATGCTTCCATTGGGGGGAAAGGGGGCGGGGGTGGGCGGGGGAAAGGGAGGGGGGGGGGGGGGGTCATTGCCCTGTCACGCATTTTACAGAGATGGTGTTGATGAGTGGGGTTCCTACAGGTGACATGGTCCTGTTAAAGACAGACGGATAACTGAAAACACCTAATCAGAACTAGAGCTTTGAGCGTTTGAATGTATGCATGTGAGGGACAATGGTTTCAACATCTACTTTATACACTTGTGTTGCCTGGACGTGCATGTATTTATAGAGCAAATCTGGTCTATTCAGGGTCAGAATGCTACTGACTGAGTCCCATAGGACTCTCATCACTGAGTCCTGTAAGATGTGCTTGTTACAAAGCCATACAGAAATCCTGCTCTGTTTCGCTTCCCCTGCAGTTGATTTTCTGATCCAGAGATCAGCTCTATTCTACTTTTAAGAGCAAAATGTCTGTTCGGTCTGAGCATGTTCCACGCTTCACTATCTCCATGAGCAGCATCCTGAAAGACGCAGGGATGTGCTTTACCTCTTAGAACTCCCTGTGCTTGTCATGCATTTAAACTGCAGCGATTGCTTTTAATATCCCAAACATGATTACCCATATGCTACCTTTGCGCCGAATGCGGAACACATTGCTACTTGAAAGGAAATCTTCAGCAGATAATTGCTTGCTTTGAGGTGGGTTAGGAGGCAGCTCTAAACGAAATTGCACCACTTTGTAGAACTAGCTAGCGAACGAGTCACCATTAAATTAAATGGTCAAATTTCCAAGGCCCCCCCCCCCCCTTCCCACACCCGCACCCAGATTGCTTGAGTGATGAAAGGTGCTTTTTGTGTCTTTAAAGGTAGGAGCTTAATGTGCATTACTGCGGATGGACGTGGGATATGGGTTTCACAGTCTTCAGTTTCTGAAAGTACACTAACTTTTCAACCATACGGAGCCACACTAAATCTCTCACAGTACAAAACCATACCATACCATGCCTCCCTCTGTACAAACCACACCAAATAACCCGTAATACAAATCCATACCAGTCTCAATAGGCCAGCCATAATACCTATGCCTATAACACCTTCAGGTATCACACGTAATGTAAAATCACACCAAAACGTACACCTTGCAAAACCATATATTTTTAAATGTAAACCGAATATTACCAAATCTCACCAAATCTTCCACAAAAGAAAGATGTTTCAAGGTTTAACTTCTGCAAAGCACATCCCCTTGTTCTGATCCAGGTGTATCAGGTGTGATATGTGGTAGCTCACCATCTATATAAAGACACAGAAAGTGTGTGGTCATTCTTATGATATAACTAATCAGGACCTTGCACAAAAAGAGAGTGTTGTTTTTAAGGGTGTATGTGTTTGTGAGAGAGAGAGAAATAGAGGATGAGAGGCAAAAAGAGGGTGACATTTCTTCGTGATAATTAAAACTTACAGTGTTTTCATATAAACTGATTGAAGACAGCAAGTGGTATGAGTAAAGCTGGCCTGTTAACTATTTGAAGATAAATGCTATGTAATTACTGTTTTAATGTTCACTAATCTTCTTTACAGATGGGGATTATAGTGGCTCTGGTTTTAATGGTTGGACCGCTTATCCAAAGGCTGGCCAGTGACTCAGTTAGAGATAAAGATATAAGATATGGATGGATATTTCTCTGCCATTGGCCTTCTTAGGAATTATTGATGCTCTGTGAGCTATAAATATGTTTCATTAAAAATCACATTCAAGAAGTATCATAATAGTACTTATCATTTCAATTATGTTTATAGCAAATATCATTTTTCCTGTCAGAGCTCCTGCTGCTGCAGAGCTGTGCAGCACGGCATGGTTCACATAGAGCAGGATCTATCTGTCTGTGGTCTTGAGTGCTCTCTCAGCTCCACTCCGCTGCATTGACCACTCTCAAACTCGGCACTGTCTGCACTCTCAGCTCTGCACTGATCAGTCTCTGAGCTCTGCACTGATCAGTCTCTCAGCTCTGCTCTGATCAGTCTCTGAGCTCTACACTGATCGCTCTCTCAGCTCTGCACTGATCACTCTCTGAGCTCTGCACTGATCAGTCTCTCAGCTCTACACTGATCGCTCTCTCTGCTCTTGGAATTGCAATACTGCAATTAATTCCATGGGATCCTTAACTAAATAATTTAAAATAATTAATTTAAACATATGAGACTCAAAACTGCGCCCTTACTACCACTCCTAGCTGACTCATAGCTCCTGGTTTCCCACCATGCATTGCTCCACAATGTCAACAAGGGACCAAGACCTCAGACAACATTAATGAGCAACATTAGCAGCAATAAACTTTGGCTTAATGGTTGTTCCCCTTCATTAATAAGCAGTGCCTACTGTGAGAAAACTGGGTTTAATTAAGTGTTAATTAATGATTAATTAAACTTGCTGCATTTGTAATCCAAAGGTTCACAGTTCATAGTAGTGGTCCAGCACTTGAGGTAAGGTACTTAACTTGATTCACTCCAGTAAATATCCCCACCTGTTTAGGGGAAGGAATCACACAACCAAGCTGCAGAAGCCTCGGTGGAGTGTGTGATTCCCCCCAATGGGAATTCTGCATCTGATAAGGAGGTGTGTCTCAGTCACGGCTCATAGCCAGTACTCATCCTGCAACATGACACAGCTGAGAGGCCAGGAAACAGCAGTCTGATAGTGCAGCCGATCAGCAGCCATTGCTGACAGACATGGCCGTGTGGGGCATTTCATTTTGGCTTTTCCTATATGAGAGATAGGAAATGCGTGGGTTGATGTGATGGCTGTGCCATTGTTTCAGTCAGATCAATACCACCTAAACAACAGAAAGAAAAGTCTGTGGAATATAATGCAGGGCCTTGCTGGAATTGTGGATTGATTCAGAGATTTAAAGATGTTTTTTTTCCCCCAACTGTAGAAAAGAAGTACGTGAAGTGAACTGCAGAAAACAGTAGAAGCCCAAAGGTTCATATGGATGCAGGTGGTCTCACTGTGTTAGGGCACTGTAGAAGGGTAAAGCTAATCTCACTGTGTTACACCCCATGTAGGCAGGCACAGGTTATCTCAGATTGTTCACCACAGACGACAAGTTGGATCCATTAATTGAGAGTTCTCCCATGGACACATGAGGAGGCTCTCCCTGCAAACACAGACAGTGCGACATGTCACACATACACCCCCCCCCCCCCCCCCCAACTCAGAACATTGCATCAGCATGTGGCTGCTTCCTGCTCCATTTCCTCCATCATACTGGGAAAATCGAGTTCTGAGAAACTTTCACAGATCAATCTCGCCCGGAGAATCCCCAGTTGCAGAGATCTTCATATCTTCCCTTTTTCTCCCCCCGTCTAAATAATTAATCAACCTGTGGTGGAACTGCACACAAGTGACGCCACTTACTGCGTCTGTAGGTTTGTTAGTTCTGCACTGCGAGTGCCTGGCTCATCCTTCATGACGGTCTCATTTTAAATGAAAAACGACTGCTAAACGCAGTCAATTCTCGCTGATAAAAAGGCCCGAGACCGGCTCTGAAAGCCTCTGAATCAGAGTGTTTCTGTGCCGAGCTCTGGGGCTCTCTCTGAGGGCTCCTCTCTGTTCCTGTCTGTTTGTTTTGATGTTTTTTTTCTCTCTCTCAACTGACGCTAAGCTTGTTTTTTTCACCCCCTCTACATTCCAAAGCTGGCAGCCCTGGAACAGCGTGTATCGTGAGCCGGAAATCTGTTTGAACAATCAGAGAAACTCGTGTTGTGTTTCTGCTATAGAGTCAGTAATTAGCCGCTGAATGATACAGGGGAGAAAAGGCCTTTGAAGAATTCACGAGTGCGCAAACACGAATAAAACAAAAACAAAACGCGGTAAAAGCAGGCAACCTTGCTCTCGGGCTGAAACGACTGACGTTCAAATGGTTTTAATTCAAACCAGGATGCATGAAGAGGGTTCACGGCTCTCTCCTAGACTCTATCCATTGCCGCGGTCCAGGCTGTTGTTCCCTCAATAAAAAGAACAACAGCCTCGACCTAACTGGGATTCAGACACCCTCTGAGTTCAGTGCTCCAAACGCTCAACCAGAGCTGCTGCCATCAAATCCCTGCACAACACAAATGTAGCAGCATCATTCCACACTCTGTTTCTCTCCCTCATAAGAAGAATGAAGCATCACGGCATAAAATGACAGAAAAAATAGTGGTGAGAAAAATGGCTGCATATTATTCTTTCAGGGCAGGGAAGGAGACATTGCCAGACAGTGGATGACACAGATAAGCACAGCGGCAATACATAAGGACACTATACAGCCACTACAAGCCTTGCTAGCTGATAAAGTCCAGCAGGAAATCAACAGGCTAAGATTACAGGGCAGCGCTATCTATCAGATCTTGGACTGAGCTCCTCGTGGGGTCTCATTTCAAAGTGCTGTGTCGGTGACGCGTGGAACGTTCTCCAAACATTTCGGTGGCGCGGTAGTAACGTCTTTGGGAAGGCGTGGGCAACGTATGTGACAGACCTGCTTCAGTAGCTCTCTCTGCAAATTTACTTTGCTTAGTAGGTGCCCTTGTCCACCCAGGTTAACATAGCATATATATTAAACACACTCACACGTCAGAACAGCCACTGAGGGAATTCAGGTTGAGCGCCCTGTTTAAGGGCACAAAAACAGGGTACCACCTGTGAATCAATCCCACCTCCTTTAGGTTATAAGCAGAGATCCTCTACTGTTGTTTAAGGGGGGAATGACCTCTGGGAAATGACAGCGGAGCAATCACTGTGGTGCAAGCACAGACAGACAATGAGAGGGAGTGAATCATATATTGGCAATCTCAATCCTTAAACAGCAGCCCGGGCACAACTCAGCTTGTCCCTGTCTGCACATAAATGCTCTCTGTCACTGTTTTTTACCTTTGATGGAGGAGCCGCGTGACAGGTTGACTCGGGCTGACCAATCTAAAGCGTGCAGCGAGGATGCTGGGTTCAGAATGCACAGCAGTATCAAAGACTGTTGAAAACGTGCATACCACCCGAGTTTTATTTGAGTCCCCAATGCACTGCATAGGCCGTACAATAACATGGAGGCAATTCCATCTCACTGCATGGCTGGTTTTTATGAGCCCACCCCAGGGCTGGCCTCCTCAGACTCAAACTCACCGAGACATTTTTCACAGGGAACAGAGACAACAAATAACAGGGTTCAGGAAATTTCAGGTTCTGGAAATGATGGGTGATAGCCAGCCTCTGTGATGTACAATTAAGCCCTCATCCTTGTCAAAGTCCATCAGGTGGCTACACCCACAGGGAAAAAAAAAAAAAAAATTTGACTCCAGACTTTGATTGGTTGATGTTGTCAGTCATGGATTGAAAAAAGAGTTCCGCACTTTGAAGGTGAACCCATTTTTTCACCTGTTGGTAAATAATGGTGATCTCTGTATAGATGAAGAGACAGACCCAGCATTCATAACGAACACAGGAAGATTGAATTGCAGTCGGCCATGGGAACCAAAGCATGTAGATACCTGTTCAATAGGAATAAAGTGTGATTTCCTTTAATGCGGTTACAGAAGATACATTTACATATGACTGCCATTTATACTGAATCACTCTGAGTGGTGCCTCTACCTGATTGGTTCTGTGATGCTATTGTTAGAAAACACCTGTGGACCCAGCCAGACCTTGAGGCACCACCTTTACAATCTCTGATACACATGCAAATGTGAAAGCGCCATTTGCACATTAGCAGATCGAGCGCCTTGTCTGTTCTATAGAATTAGCTTCTTACACATCCTTCTTGGGTTTTATGCCTATTTATAAGCCTATAAACATGTTCATGTTACTGCACCCTAAAGGCAGATTTAGCTCAATTTGCTGGTGAAAAAAGTCTCCTTAAATGCTCAGCAGCCGTATTATAGCACACACATTATACGAACAGTCATAGTGGCAATAGTATGAAGAACACATTGCAGCATAGGTAGGAGTCTGAACTTTCTAAAACACACAAAACTGTTACTGTGACACAGTGGAGTGCTACCTGCCTCTGTGACAGCTGCCAATGTATGTCCACAACAGTGTCTCCCCGTTTCAGGACTGTCCTTGTATTTGTGTTTACTTTTTTCTTTCTGATGGAGTGTTGGATGGATTAAGATTGATTAGCTGTTAATTGAATTCTGGTCTGTTTGACATCGCTTCAGCGTTATCTGCTTTAATTTGTCGAGGAGAGAATTGCGTTGTTGGAAGTGTGTTTGTGCTAATAAAGAGATAATAGCAACAGGATTTCTTTGACTTTTTTTGTTGAACTAATGATTAGTTGTTGAAATAATCATTTGTTCTAGCTCCTATCTTTGTTAATTAAAAACTGTAATAACTTTAATACTGATTTGCATTCTTAATATGTTCATAAGGGCCACATACTTACAAAAACATATTAGCAAAAATAATCCTTACAAGTGTACTTAATTAGCACAACAAACGCACCTTCAACAAAATGTTCCATTATATTTAAAGACAGAGGACATTAAGCTCAACAAATGTCAGTCAAAGGCAGTGAGCTGAAAGTCTGCAGACATATATGGCCAACCCAGGACCAGGGCGGGGAGATACTAGCCCACAGGGCTGTACGTGCATTTATATGAGTGTGGAAATCCACTGGAAATGGGCAGTGACATTGCCCCCTAGAGGCAGAGTTAGAGTATAACAGCTCCCCTGTGCTTGCAACCTTGGTCTTTAGCTCAGCAAGTGTGCTGTCTCTCAGTGTGTCCTCAGTGTATCAGTGTGTGTCCTCTGAAAGGTCACAGGTTTGACCCCGCCCACTCCTAATATACCAGTTAACCGTGGAACAGACAATCATCAACGTCATAAAACTATTTTAAAGTGAGAATATTGGAAATAACTTTAATTTTGTCGGTCAGTAATAAAGCACAGTTTATCTGTATAATGTGTCCTTTTTAATGAGTTTTTATTTAAATATGGTCATTAAAATGTTGTAAATGTGCTAAAAAATTCATTACGTTTTCATTTTGGTTTTAGAGATTAAGTCATTACTGCAGGTTAAAGTCCAGGCAATGTGATTATTTCAGTGAGTGAGGATAAACAGCACAGACAGGGGCAGGCTTATTGCTCTGTATGATGTACCCATTTCCGCACACAGGCAGATACCATCAGCAATGAGAGAATATATTTACATGCTTATAAAATGAGCCAGTTCATTAGCAGGTGAATGCCATCATAAACAAGGCATAATAGGCTGTGAACCTTGCAATGACAGCAGCACGCAGGTGCTGAATGCACACAGTGATTAATAGAAGCCTGCCTTACACCTTTAACAAGGGGATTCCAATAACATCTCTGTCACCATCATATGCTGCTTCCGTTTGGAAATAGGGTAGATGCCTTTGATAAAAGTGCTGAGGATTGTTTTATTGTGAGCCAATGTCAGTTGAACACAAACAAATGGTGATGTACAGTATATCTAGTCTTGAATTGCAAAGACTGGACACCAACATGCCATATTACTTGATTGACTGAATCTACCTTCTTTCAGGCTACCCCATACAAAAGAATATATTAGAATATAGAATAGAATATATTATTTGTATTAGATGAATTAGAATATATTTTAGAGAATATATACATTTAGTTCAATCAATAAATTGAACATATGTACATTATTGCAGTTTTGGTATATTGCTATGTATTTCTGCTTTAACTGTATTTGCAATATATTATTGGGCTGAACAGCATGTTTCTCGGTATATTACAACATATTTCATTTTTGAATGGGTCCAATGTGTAGATCTGTGAAGGATTTGGTTATTATTGGGACAGCGTACAATCTACACTACAGGCACGTAATCTCTACAAATCCCTCCCTGTTTTCATCCATTTGTATTGCAGTTAGGTATATCAGGAGTGTCCCATGAAAACAAGCTGTCTTGACTCCACACTGCTGCCCACAGCTTTCAGATACAGAGTCCAGTGCTCTAACCACTGTGCTACACTGCTTCCCTTATGTCTGGAGTCCAGGGCTTCCACCACTAATCCACACCGTTGCCTTCAGGTCCAGAGTCCAGCACTCCAAACACCACTCCACCTGTTACCCACAATCCTCAGATCTCAGGTGGAGCACCACAGTATTCAGGAAACATTAGCATTTAGTGGCTACACAAATATACCTGAGCTGGAAGAAAAACGTCTTAAAGAATGAACGTGTACAATATAAAAACAACACATACATGCTATGCTATACTAAGACAACCCCCCCCCCCCCCCCCCCCTTTCTCTCTTACCCACACACACACTCACACAGACAGGGTCACAGTCCCTCAGGACATGAAGGGACAGAGATGAGTGACATTACCATGGCGGGGTGTGAACCTTTGACACCTGCCTCGGGACAATGATTTCTTCACCCGGATGGCGCGTGTGGGAAGCTGCAACTCCTGTCACACCTGAGGCAAGGGACACCTGATCGCCTCCCGCCGCTGAGAGCACACAGATAAGCGTCAAGGTGAGGTCTGACAGGGTGGCACCACAGCTGCACCAGCCCGTTGTGTGGGCTGTGTCATGTCGGCCCGTCAACGACAGCGGGAGACTCTGGTGACACGGGTGACACTGTGTGTGTCAAAGCTGCCCTGGCTCAACGACCTGAGGGTCCCACCTCACCTAAACCCAGCTCTCACGTCCCATCACACCAGGACTCTGTGTTACAAACAGCTAGCATGGATTTACTTTTTCATTTCTGAATATACTTAGGATATGCGTGTTGGGTTTACAGCCTTGATCACATGAGGTGTCCACACATAGTGTAACACTGAGGGCTAAGATTGATTGAATGGGAGCAGTCTAAGACTGTGATACTAGCATGCTCAGACATCTGCTACATTTTGTTTCTCAGGATGGTGCTCTGTAGTTTTGTATAGTACAGGTGGCTCCATGGAGACATGGCCATGTTTTTCTGAGAGGTTTTCTTCAAAGCGATTCTGTGCGTGTGCTCTGTACATTTATACTGCATGCCCACCTCCCTGACCACAGACAAGCAGGAACGATCTAATTTCCAGCAATGTGCACTCATATACAGACATATGTGCACTGTGCACGCACACATACACACACGTGCACACCCACACACACAAACGCACACACACATGAAACACATATGCATTCCGAACACACAACACTTCTGTAGTCTGGAGGTCACCCAGGTTCTGTAAAAAGCGGGTAAAATTGTTTATTCCGATGGTCCCCTGCTACTGCACCACCCCCCTGTGACCCCGCTCCCTGCCTCCCACCCTCCTATCTCTGATCCATGCTCTGGCCTGAAAGTGTGGCATTAAAATATTACAGCTCTCCGATGAGCTCCTCTTCTGGAGACCACAAGAAAGGGAAAATTCAATTACAGCAGAATTACACTACGGGCATGTAAGCCTGCTGCAGAACTATAAAAGCCAGCTGCAAGGAGATGTGAGAATGGAAAGTGTACACCTGTGGTTATGGCAATCACGGCCTGTCCATGGCTCCGAACCATCCCATTGCACCCCAGGGCCCTCTGGGTAATCACCGACACAGAGGGCAGTGCACCAGCCAGCTGGCACAGAGAGGACCAGACACTTCCCATCACCAGCACATCTCTGCCCTGTCCACCCCCTGTCACACACATATACATTACATCCTGCTGCCCTGTCCACCCCCTCTCACACGCACACACGCACACACACACACACACACACACACACACGCACACACACACACGCACACACACACACACACACACACACACACACACACACACACACATTATATCCTTCTGTCCTGTCCACCCTCTCTCTTATTCCCACACATTTCAGACCTCAGGCCTGTCCACCCTCTCTTACACACACATATTACATCCCTCTGCCCTGTCCAACCTCTCTCACATGCACAAAAATGACCACTCAGAAGCACACGACCCCCTCTCTCCCTCTCAGGTGCACACATACACATCACTTAGAAACACACCACCCTCTCTCTCCCACTGATGACAGAACTCTGAAACACTTTCACATGCACACATACACACACACACACACTCAGAAACACCACCCTCTCTCACGTACATGAAATCAAAAATAGGAGAATTTATTCATATGAGAGAATACATTCATTTAAAATGAGCCAGTTCATTAGCAGGTGAACGCCATGATAAAAAGGGTGTGATAGGCTGTGAACCTTGCAGTGATAGCAGCACGTAGGTGCTGAATGCACACAGTGATTAATAATAGCCTGCCTTACACCTCCAACAAGGGGATTTCAATAACATCTCTATCACCGTCATGTACACTACCTATGCTGTTCGCCATTGGGGAGCACAGTAGATGCCTTTGATAAAAACACTGAGGATCCGTTTATCGTGAACCTGATTCCCTTGCATACAAATGGACTGTGATTTATGTTCAGTGACAACATCACTCAGAAACACCACCCTCTTACATGCATTTTTAAGTATTACTAAACCGACACAATAATCAATAATTTTGATACTTTCCCTGATATTGTCACTCTTATTTTTAGAGTTTCATAAAGGACAGTTGGTAGTTTTATTGAATATTGCCCTTTGTCGAGAAAAATCTACTTGCTGCAAGTAGGGAAATACCATTGTAATATCATCTGCTAACATTTTCTGGCATTTACGGATGAGCCCTTGCTATCTCATTAAATGAAAATTCCCCAGAGTGGTGTTTTTATGGGCTGGGGAGCCTTCCCCCTCACTTAACTGCCTCACTCTGACTGCAGGGTCTTCTTCTCAGCCTGGCGCTTAACTGTGTGTGTGACCTGCCCCACTACACACTACTGTGCCTATTAAACAGACAGAGCTGTGAAATATACACGTGCGCTTCTGTGGGGTGTCACCCTCCGCCACTCATCACCAACCCCTCATTATTATCGCCTGAACTTGCGGTTCCTTTCAGAGATGGAATCGTGCCCTCTCCGTCCTCTTCTGTTCACCTGAAACTGTGATATTTGGTGCCAAATAACCCAGTCCAGCCCGCTCACTAGTAGTGCATACACCATGATATATCCTGCTGTGTGTCGTATCCAAACACAGCACTAATAAATAAGAGGGCTTTACCTGCATTAAAAAATATATTTTACCTATCGTCACGGATGAGAGATTTGTGCTAAGAGCTGTTTAGTTAAGTGGGGTTGACATTTCCCAGCTCTTGTGTGATACTTCCTCCATCAGTGCAGAATGTGATGGGCAGGCCGTGCTAAGGCCAGGTCAGAGAGGTGCATGATGGAGCAGCTCAAAGGGGAGAGGGGCAGGCTTGCAACTGTTGCAGAGAGAGGGTGGTTTGTACCTGTCAGGAAGAGCAAGAGGTTCAAACAGAACATCTGTTTGAGAGATGGGCCGGTTTGCATCTGTTTCAGAGAGAGGGAGGTTTGCATCTCTGTGGGAGAATGGGGGATTTATGATAGTGAACAAGTGGGCACTTTTTGCAATAAACCCAATTGACGTGACATTTTTTGCTGGCATGTGACTTTTTTGTATTATATTTTGTTATAATTTCAGATCACATGTACATTGTCAATTTGATCATTTCTTCACAAAGTAGTTTGAACTACTTTTTGTAAGTAGCTTTAGTTAACCAAACTAGATTTCTCCCTAGAGTAGCTTTGCTGTAGTTCAACGTCTTCCAGTGTGAAGTAATTGGTAGCTTGCAAAGCTATGCTTTCAAAGTAGCTTCACCGACACTGGAGGGAGGTTTGCATACCTGAATGTGCCTGTGACCACATGGTCGCAGCATCGAATATCAGGTGGGGCACAGCTGCTACTGCTCTAGCTTGGATTGAGAAACTGCAGTGCAATTGGTTCAATCCGGCTGTGTAGCAGTAATTACAGTGGTGGCACTGTTAGAGAACAGAGAATAGAAAATAGCAACATGCTTCTTTCTTCTCCTCCCTGATAGTAGCCCCTTGCTGTAACAGAGGACACATGTGAGCTCAGCTGTTTTGATGGGGGTTGGTATTAATAAGGGGTCTGTTGTGCTGGAGGGGGGGGGGGTTAGTGGGGGGTAGAAGTTTTATACTAAGGTTGTGCTGTATATGCTAGCTTCGGGGGTGGTAGTGTAGCATAGTGGTAATGGAGCAGGATTTGTACTGGAAAGGTTGCCAGTTCAATTCCCTGCTGGGGCACTGCTGCTGTACCTTTGGGCAAGGTACTTAACCCATAATTTCTTCAGTAAATATCCAGATGTATAAATAGATAACATTGCTTAAAAAAAAAAAAAAAACCTGGAAATTCACTCTAGATAAGAGCACCTGCTAAATGCCACTAATATAATGTAGATTTTGACTGTATTAAAACCATTACTCTAGCTCTAAATTAGAAGTTCTAGCTTTGGGTTATACTAAATATACTAAATCAGCTTTGATTTAGATCCTAGATTTGTGTTTTATGAAGTGTTTTAGTTTAGTTTTGCATTAGATGAATTAGATAAGTGTTGTGTTAAATGGTTACCGGACTTCAATCGAACCCGGCGGTGTCCTTCCAGCTCTGAAAACGCTCTGTCTTCAATCAGCTGTCCATTCAAACGAGAGCTCGGATCTCCGCTCTCCCACGGGATGCCGCGCCGAGCGGCAGCAGAGACTGACACAGAGCGCTGGAGGACATTTACCTCACGGCCATTAGATTAATGTTTCACATCATAAGCAAATGATACCGTGATCACACGCAGCTCCGACAGCGGAGCAGGAGAAGAGGGGGGAGATCGCGCTCGGATTCGCAGGAACGCAGCCCTTTCAAATAAAGAGACCGCCGTTATAAATCTCGCGTGTCACCGTGGCTTTGACTTTGCGGGTCGGTGAAGGCGACGAGGCGCAGTGCGCGGCCGGTTGGAGCGCATTAGACCGGTGTCACGGGCCACAGGCAGCGCTCGGCGAGCCGAGGATGAATGACGGCGTCTTGCGTGCCCTTGAAGACAAAGACGTCGCAACGTGAGAGTAACCGTAACCGCCCTGTAACACGCTCTCTCTCTCTCTCTCTCTCTCTCTCTCTGTCTCTCTGGGAGTTGCCGAAATGGGTGTGGATTACCGCGATATTCCAGGAAAATAAATGCAATGGCAGCCACATCCAGGAAAGTGCTGCACGATGGCTTGGCTGTGTGCCTACAGCATCATGAGCTGAACTGAACGTTTAACCCCCTCTGGCACCACTTCTACCCCCTCTGACAGAGTCTAAATCAATCTGCCATTCTGTTTACCTCATTATACTTCATTTCCCTGCATGCCGATGTAAACCACATACAGCATTAGTATGTTTTGTGATGTTGTACTCATTTACCAGTGTTAGATCTGTATTTATTTTTCGGCCATTTCAGACAGGTAATTCGGATACACAAGATTTTTACATATTAGGTAGTTCGTGAAGTTATAGTGAAGCATTTTCACTTTAATCCACAAGAAGCACAGTATGTTGAAAAGTGAAAGTTACTGTGTGGGTTCTCATTGCGTGGGTTTGTGTTGCCTGGGCTCTCCGTTGCTGTGACGATCACAAGGGAGGCGCACCTGAATGAGCACATACCCATATACCTGGGAGCACTTTCAAGCTACTGGGGCTGAGAAACAGACAGCGTTAAATTGATTCCTGTATGTGTATGGTACAATCTGGATGCTATTTGCTGTTTGCTGTTTGGGATTTGCGCAGTCCTACACTGTGTTTATGGCCATAGTCACCATATTCATGTATTTTTGGAATGAAATCTCCTGTGAATTACGAATATAATGGTTTGATAATATGCAAACAAACAACAGAATGCACAGTTGTGCCATTCTCCTGTGAGATTAGGAAATGTTTGTGCTGTATTGCATCAGCCTCATTGTACAAAGTATTGTTGTAGCGTATTGATACTTTCAGTTTTTTGGTTTTGCTTGTTTTTATACCATTTAGGTTTGTTTTTGCTCCTGCTGTAAATAAATCTCCGCATTTGCTGGCTATCCCAGTGTCCCACACCTTCCTACCTCATTTTCCCAGATGTGTATGACCAACTACTCTTGGACATTTAGTGGCAGCGGAGGGATTCCAGGCCAGTAGGGGGCAGCAGGGTGCTCCAAGATGCCTTGGAAACAGCCGGCAGTATCAGAGGAAGAGTATGCAACAGATGCATTCTGCATCCGGCAGGGGGGTGTGTAGGGGTCAGCCCTACAGGAGAGTGTGGCAGAGCTCTGTAGCATGTTGTGCCATCTCATGTAGGTCCCGCTGGAAAGAGAGGCACTGCCCCAAGAGTGCTAGGTGGATACTCACCCCTAGTTTACTTGGAGGGACTTCTCCACAAGACGTCTCAATGGGACATCCAAACATTAACAGAAATACAATAAACCTGGTTATTGTCTCACTGCTTGAGATATAAAGATATCCCAGTGAGTCCAGGTCTATGGGATGCTACCATGTTAATTTAGCAGGCTGGTGGGCCCTCTGACTGTACAATTATTTACATTTACATTTATTCATTGGCTAGATACTTTTATCCAAAGCAATTTACAAGCGAGGCAGAGTACAACATAAGCAAATAGACATACGCAACAGTATAAGGAGTCAACAATATTAGAAGCTGTATGATCAAGTTTCAATAGTTGGCCAGACAGGGTACAAGCTAGCTAGTAGACATACAGGTGCATGAAATCATAGATTTGAAATTTTTTAAGGAAAACAAAGATTAAGGCATAAGAAAGTGCTCCAGGCAGTAGTGTTTCAGGTATTCAGGTGAGTGTGGAAGAACTGTGTCTTCAGATGTTTCTTGAACATAGCGAGGGGTTCAGCAGATGGAGTGTAGCATTCCACCATCGAGGCACGATGAAGGAGAAAGTTCTGGGCAGGGACTTCATGCTGCTCGTTAGCAGAGCGTAGTGGTCGGGATCAATCATACATTAGATAAACTTCCCCAGGGCTGCAATAAAAAACTCTGTGTTCTGCTGACACAGCCATGTGAGAAACTGAAAGTATAGTATGTGTATGTGTGTCTGTTATTGTGCTTGAATGTGTGGAATTTATTATTGTTCTTTGCTCTGTGCAGTTCCAGTCAAACGTTTGGACACACCTACTCATAGAGGGGTTTTTCTTTATTTTTACTATTTTCCTCTGCCACACACTTTTTTGGTCACTGCATAATTCCATGCGTGTTATTTCATAATGAAGACATCAAAACTATGAAAAAACACAAATGGAATTATGCAGTGACCAAAAAAGTTTTAAACAAATCAAAACAAAATCTTGCATTTTAAATTCTTCAAAGTAGCCAAAAAATATTTTAAATTAATTTTTTTTAAAGAAATTTATACATAGGCATCAACATCACTATTTATATTTGTCTGAGTATATAAGCATAAGTCTATAGATCAAAATGTCTTTGAATGCATGTTTTCCCATTATCTTAATCAGGCGTGTCCTAACTTTTGATTGGTACAGCTAATCAAGGCCTTTTCATGCACCTATACACCCAACTTCCAATCAAAGGCACTCTATCAATCTATTCATCCAACCGCTAATCAGAACCTTTATATTAATCTATACACCCAATGCCCTGTCAGAGCCGCTTTATTAACCTGTATACCCAACAACCAATTAGCACCTCTCTATCCATTTCTGCACCTAACATGGCCATCATTTGTTTTTTCCATAAATGCATGTGAAAGTAGAGGGTAATTTCTCCAAAAATGAAAATTCTACGCATTCAGCTTGACTAAGAAATAAAAGGGCTGGAGCGCTCTGCTCTCCCATGGACAGCAGCGGCTTTGCATAAATAAGGTGTTTAGATTCTCAGAGGGTCTATTCACGCTGTAATAAATGTCATGAGGCTCAAAGTGTTTCACCTGTGCTGAGATATCTGCAGCTCTCAGCCCCTCTGTGTGAAAAGGAGCCGTTCCTTAATCTCCCCTCCAAATGCCTGCAGGACGCTCGATACTTGCCCTCATATCTCCCGCCGGAGTTTATTTATGTGTTTCCAGAGACGGAAAGCGCGGTCATGCGTGTGTGTGTGTGTGTGTGTGTGTGTGTGTATGCATGAGTGCGAGAGAGTGTTTGTCCCTATATGTGAGTGCTTGTGTGTCCATACATGTCCTAGAGTGTGTCTGTGACTGTGTCTGTGAGTATGTGGTTGTGTGTGCATGTGTGTGTGTGTGTGTGTGTGTGGCACTCTTTGCAGTGGACATTGGTTTCATGCTGGCAAAAGGCTGTGAGGCTGGGTCCTATTGTGTGTTTCGATAAAGCCAACAGATTTGACAATCTCTTAAAAAGTAGCAGGGTGAAGAGCATCTCTAAACATTTATGACAGTCTGTAAATTCCTAACACACTGTCATCTGGCCATGCCGAATCCCCAGCTGTACCCAAGCTGCCCCCCTGCAAGGTTATCTCTGGAAGACTGACTGCTTGGGGGTGTGAGACAGTTCATGCTGATGTTCTTGGCATCGGTATCTTTTACATTTTCAAATTTTCTGCCACAGGGCTGTTCAGAGGCAAGATCAAAGCCAATTTTCTTGATCAGTTACATTTTTTAAAAAATGTGATTTTGCCACAAATCTGGAGTTTGTGTGAGGTTCACAGGTCATCCCGAGGTCACAATGACATGCATGAATGTGATTGGCTGAGAGAATGGTTTTGACCCTGAGAAGACAAACATGTGTGAGCATTGTCCCGGAGGTTATTTCTGTCCCTTTACAAAAAAACGTGTGAATTTTAAACTTGTTAACATTTAATGTGATGTCAGCACTGTGGTGCAGGATTGTTATACTCTGTTCCATCATGTTGTTTCACATGCACTCAATTATTACTAGAGCTCAGCTGACAAGGTTCATAGGGTTGGCGCATCAAAACTCCAACATCGTGTGTCTAAAACATTTTTGGGACTTCAAATATCGACTTGTGACACATCACCAAAAAAATCTCACACAGATGCTTCACTCATTCTGTTCACACACCACATGTTGATGTTTGAGCTGAGACCTGGCAGACATATACAGTATGTCAGTCTGTCAGTCTGTCTCCCACATATCTCCCACAGTATTGCTGATATACCTAATTGTTAACATATTCAAGGTCTAGTAAGTTTGTTACCCTGATGATTTAAATTGCTGTTTTCATATCTTTGTGTGGTCACAGTTCAAATGAAGAATTACTTCATAACACCTTTATAACATTCATAACACTTTCACAGGCCTACTATCAGTACTTTATAACACATTCATAAGCAGCTGCAGTGCTTTATGACCGCTGACATGTGAAACATTGCAAATGTAAAAAATAAAGCTGTTAATACGCAACGTACTATTAATTCTGCCAACACAAAGCACAGCGCTTGCTTATAACTGGTTTATAAACTGATAATGCCATGCCCATAAAGGTGTAATCTAAAATACTGTGTGATAGTTGGTTTTTTTCCACATCGCTCTGGTTGTTTAGTTACACTTTGACCAGTCTCCTGTTCTCCGTCACGCCGTTTAAAACTTACCAGCAGGTTGTTAATTTTTCTGTGCTTCGGCCCCCCTGCTTGAAAGCGCAAATGGTCCATTAAACTGGAGTAATGTGTGTAATGGAGAGTGACGGCCTTCAGTAGCCCGCTCGATTAGCGCGCAGGATTCTGTCAATAACATCTTATCACTGCGTGTGTTCTGCGGTCCATGCTGCTCTATGCCCAAAAGCACTTAGCAGCCCTTGCGGTGTGCCACTGTGTCTCAGTCGACCTCACAAATGCACAGGCACTTTGCTGATTTCTCCAAATAAAGTTAGTCTTTCATGCATGTCTTTATGTAAGCATGACACACATGGGATTTATTTGTTTTTTTTTATTACTGAATTGACGTATTGTGGTGTCCTTGTTAAAAGCCCCGCTGTCCCCATTTTGGTGCATTTAATGGAGGACCATTTTCTGGCCTTGGAAAACGCTGCTTCAATTGTCAACAATTACAAAAAAAAGCTCTCTTTGCAGTTTGTGTTTTGCTCTTTTTTTTCTGTTCCTAACAGCGAGCACTTGACTGCTTTCTTTTCATCTCCCACCCGAGGTTTCCTTTTGTTCCCAGGTTTGATAAAGGGAGCGGGGAGTTCAGGTCAGTGTTCTCAAAAAATCACATTACCAGAAGGAGTCAGAGACGTCAGGACACATTACCCAAAGTGTCACAGACGTTAGGGCAGAGGAAATGGAGACGGTGGCAGACAGGGGCTCGAGAGGGAGGAGACAGTGTCACGCAGGAAATGGAGCATGCAGAAACGGTACCAGAACAAGAAGTTGAGAGGACAGAAACAGTAGCATACAGGAAGGGGAGAGGGTGGAGGCAGTGGCACACAGGAAGTGGAGGGCGGAGTCCATTTCAGACAGTCAAAGATAGTTATGGAAAAGCCATCCTCCCAGGACATAGTGGAAGATGAGAGAAGCATATGATGAGCTTGGGTCACAGGATTCCTTTCACTGCTTTCTGCCTTGGACACCTTGGCTGAGAGACATTTAGTCAGTCAAACAGAGCAGGTATCAATGCACTGCAGAATGTGTGAGATATAGAACACAGAGAGAGTAACACATCTCACTGGACCTGGGCTTCTGCTAACCCTGGTTAATAATTTGTTCATTGGGAAACAGTTTTGCTTCTCTTGTCCTGAACGCACTCTGGTTGAACTGAATGCTAGGTGAGCGCAGATATTTTTAACAGTGTGGAATTCAAAATCTGGAGGTGATATCAGCAGGGATGCCAAAGAAATTTGCAGCTTTGAAATAACATGAAGAGTTGACCTCGAAAATAACACAAATGCATGTCTAATGGAAGAATGGACAGAATGTAGCTACTGTATCAAGCCAGAAACCAGTCTGATCTAGTTCACACTTGAAGTTTATTTTTTTTTTTTTTCCTTAGTTTGGTTGCTTTCACACAGTAAATTTCCACTGGGGAGTGGAGGTGGAAAGTGAGTGATTTCTGCTGTATCCACATGGCAGGTTCTGGCCAGCCATTATTACATTGTCTGGAGGTGTTTTTCCCATTGGTCCCCTGTGTCCATTAGCTCTTTATACCTGGGCAAATTTCCAAAAAGGAAATAAGTATCCAAATATGTTGCCACAGTATCACCATTAGATTGTATTAGAGAGTATGCCATTATGTTCTGAGTTTATCACCAATTACCCCTCCAGGGTTAAAACTTTCAGGATGCAAACAGTGTAAGCAGGATTCTTGTTGGATTAAAGATGTCTTTTTTAAGGGAGCGTGGATAATGCTAACTTGCTAGCTAACAGACTCTGAAGAAAATGCTATATGTTGATGGAAAAACTGCTCTTCCAATGGCTACAGCTCCTCTGCACAGAAACAGCTTCTATGCCAATAGCAAAGCATTACCAGTCAGTAATACAAATCTGGGCAGGAGAGACTGACCTGGATGGACACCAGCTATTCCTGAGACGTGCGGATGCATCAGTGTAGAGAGCAGGGAAGGGGAGCGCTTTTCCTAGGAGATGGGGGAATATAGACTCATGCTGTAGCGATTTTCTCTCTAAATTGGAAGCACTTTCATCCCTGCTTCAGGGAGCAGATTATAGGTTGAAACAGACATTGTGACTTAAATGTGCTGAAATGAGAGAGATAACACTGGTAATCTCCCAGTTCGATTCATTCTCAGCCACACAGGTAACTAAACCCCGCCATTCTTCTCGCAGCGTGTAAACAGAATGTGGTTAAGCGTATATTCACTTACAAACAGATTTTTGGATTAAGTATCGCTCTGTACATATCAAATTGGCCATATGTTTATTTCAAAAATGACTAAAATTAAACGCAAGTGGAAAAATATTAAGACCATATCCCATAATGCAAAGCCGAGGAAAAAGTAAAGGCAAAATTGTGTGATCCAATCAGCTCTGAAACAGCTGCACCCTGCAGAATAAAAGAGGCTGGCAGTTAAAGCCCAGAGCTAAAAGAGCACAGTTAGCACAGTTTAAAAGGAGTGTAAAACAGAGCAGTTCTTGCTAAACTCTGTAACACTCTGTAACAACCTCCTGTCACTTGTCTTTTATATACACTTTAATGTCACTGTGTAACACACTTTACATTTGCTATACTTTACATTTACTGCATAATCACTGTGTAACAAGCCTCAACAACACTTGTTAAGTACTTTAGTATCATTGTGTAACACGCTTGTCACCAGAGGTGGAAAACCCCGGCTTCACGTATTTGTTCCACCCATGCACTACACCACCTGAATTTAATTAGTACAACTCCTCAGCCAGGTAGAGGAACTAATTAGTGAAATCACCTTGTTTAGTGAATGGCTAGAACAAATATGTGGTAGGACTTTTACTTTCTGAAGCCGGGGTTTTCCACCTCTGTCTGTCACCATGTAACATGCATTAACGTCACCGTGTGGCAGGTGGCAAACTGTAACATCACTTTGCCATACATTTACATCAGTCTCCAATGACACACTTGGCTTACAGATAAATATTCAGAATCTCATCTGCAAGAAAACACAATTCAATCCTGTAAAATATGGAAATGAAAGCAGTTGTTTTCACTTGGGAAAGGACAGTTGTGAAGTCAAGAAGCTCTAAAAGCTGAAACGCAAGGCTTCTTCGTTATCCGTCAAATTGCAGAATGCCGTTTTTCATCACAGAATATTACCTAGAACAGGCGTGCTTACCTGCCTCAGCTTACAGAGTCGAGATGCAGCCCACCAGCCCAGCTCTCCCCTCTTTTTCCGGCTAACACACAACACTCCCGGAACATTATGCTCACGCACAATCACAATTTATTGCCAAAGTCATGGCGTGGAAAGATTCCATGCTGGTTCCGCTTGCCTTGGCAAAGTGGTGTTCCAATCTAAAATGCCCAAAATCCAATCCTCAGAGAATACACTAATCTGGACAAGCAAATGCATGCCCCCTTAACTGGTAATACAGTCTTTCTGGACAGTGTCTTATGTGTATGTGAATTCTGATGAATACACAACCTGCTTAAGTGGGGTATATCTGTAGGGGCAAAAGCAGCAGAAGTTCCCACAATTCATAGTGTTACAGACTCTGTCCCCTCTCTGCACTGTGGACAGTTTGACTCATGAATTTTTTGCAGGAGCACTTTACCTGCTAAATTCAGTAGTGGATAGATTTGACTCCTGATTATGATGTAGTAGAAATTTGACCCCTTAATTAATTATTGGGCATCTTTGGCTCACTGTTTTCATTGCTTCTTTTAGTTTGACTTCTTCAGTTTGTTTGCTCAGGGAAGTCATGATGGCATAAAAGGGAATGCGAGGGGAATATTTTGGTTTCGTTCCTGTAAAGATGGCATTTTAGATCCCTGCTAATCTAATCACTGCAGTCACAAAGCAACACGAAGAAAGCATACTGTGGTTTTTGACTGAATCCTTCAAGGAGGCTTTTATAGTGTATTACAAAGGAAGACAAGGACTGCACAGAGTCGCAGAGCTGCTGTGTGCTGGAGAAAAGGGAAATGTCAAGCCTGTTCTTTTTTTTTTATTATTTCAGAGACACACTCGATGCCTGTTCCCCCTACAGAGCAAACAAAACAATACAGACCCAACAGAGAGCTAATCAATACAGCACTTCACCTCCACCAGCATGGGATCGCTCCTCTCACGCTGCCCGGGTCTGCCTCCCACAACCCCCCTCTGCGCGCGCCCTCACCCTCTGCAAATGTCAGGTTTGTGGAGTCACCGCGGAAACAGGATTACAAGAGCGGCTTTGGCTCGCTCGGCGGAGCGGGCCTACCTGAGGGCCTCTCCGCCGTTTCTCAGGTGTGGGAACTGCTTCCGTCGTTCATCGCCGGCTTCAGGTAGCCCACGCCCGCTCAGCCCTGCGGCTCCATGGAGCATGGAGAGAGAGCCGCCGTCCAATCAGAGAGGCAGCTGCTCAGGAGCCAGCAAGGGGGGAAAGGCAGGGAGGGGAGGCTGGGAAAATAAACCCAGCCGAGCAGCAAACCGCTGCCTCTGGCTACAGCGCTACGCCACAAAAACTTCCACTTTGTGGAAGTGGATTTTTTCTGCCGCAGCAAAGCTGAGGAGCAGCCGAGGAGGAGAAGACTGTGTCAGCTACGTTTATAACAGTAAACTAGAAACAAAATTACAACATACAGATTCTGGCTAGGGTGGCTTAGTCAGCAAGGCATTCACTTTGAGCCCAGGCTCAGCCCCACAGACCGAGTTCAAACCTGGCCATGTCATTTGCCAACAATGACCGGCATCCCACGGTGGCAGAACAAATTGGTTTCTTTCCACATGGGATAGGGGTGGACAGAAAGACCAAGGTCTCAAGTACCCTGCAATTTGTCAGGAGCTTGCAAGTTGCTTGGATGATGGACTAGCGCCTGTCATCTAATGAGTGCCCACTCCGCTGTAGCGCGCTGGGTGACTTGCAGTGCGAAAAATAGCCGTTGGCTGCATTCGAGTGTATCGGAGGATTGCATTAGCCTCGCCTCAGCGCTCCTGCAGAAGTATAATTGGAGATTCCAAAAATGGGTTTGCATAAAGGCAAAAAAAGAAAACAATCTGACTAATGTATGCATTTCTAATCTGTGGTGGCCATTCAGGAAATGAGCACTATGTTGCTATTCCTAAAAGACCTGAAGAATGGGTTGCTAGCATTAATCATCGACAACATCTCAACAAAACCTGTCCATTAAAATAACACAGACATAAACAAAATAGACCCTCTAGCTTGTCCTAGTTGTATGACTGAATTGTTATTGAATATTATTGAATATATTTTATACTTTCTCATTAATTAAGCACATACCACCATCTGCCTGACATTTCCCCAACACAGCCATTACTGTAACCCAAAATCACAGAATAAATAAGGTACAGTGTATTAAAAGGCTTAAATGAGTCTGTCCATTAGTGTCTGTCTGTGATCTCTCTGAGCATTGTCTCAGCTGTCTCATTGTGCACAACACATTGGCTATAATTAACGACTGATTCTGACTCATAATGTGGATATCCAATGAGAGGCTTGCTTCTTTTAGACTTTTAAAACTCAGTTGTCCCCTTGATAGTAGCATCCTTTAACATTTCACATGTTATTATTTTAAACAGAGTTGCAGTTCCATCTCCTGGGAAAATGAGCAGGTGTGCGCAAACTGTAACAGGTGGGCGTTCTGCTCAGAACTGAGCTGTTAATTAAGAAACGTTGTTTCGACTGCTGGAGTCTGCTCTCTCGAAATGAAGGGGGTGGAATCTGGAGTCGACTGCACCTTGGTCACGACGGCCGGGCAATTAATGGGCACAAAGTCAGGACATTCCTCAGCCCCCATCTCATTCACGATTCCATTCCCATTCCCACTGATAACAATCGGAGCAGGGAGCCGGGCTGGGCTCTCCTCAAGAGCAGAATTGATGGTGGGCGCGCCAATGTTTACAACCCTTGTTTGAAAGTTTAAAAAATAAAGAGTTTTAATCTGGTTGTACTTACAGTGCCTCTGGCCCTTGCCCTTTGGAGATGAGAAAAATCAGAGCGTTTCGATTTTCGATCCATCTCGCTCCCTTTTCCTCTAATTACTGGCCGACCCCCCTGCTGGCCCTGTTCACCTCTGGTGGTGCTCAATCCCAAACTGCATGTGACGGAGAGCACAAAGTGACAACTCTGTCCCTCCCTCTCTCTCTCTCTCTCTCTCTCTCTCTCCCCTCCCATCTTTCGTGTGAAAGAGTCTTCTGAGTTCTCAACATTAGCCGCAAAAATGTAGGCTATTACGAAACAGCTGTAACCTGTAACATCTGCAGCCTGTTTAAAAAAAGGCTAGGCCTACATGGCATAAAATGTAGCCTATAGGCTGCCGCATCACTCTCTCCTCCTCCAGACAACTTCGCAGCGCCGTCTTAATTCGATTCTGCAGAGAGAAGCCCCTCTCTGCTGGCACGCATGACACGGGCAGAACACAGGCAATTTTAGCCAGTGTAGCCCAGTTGGGGTACAGCTCGCTGAACTCATAAATAAGCACTTTGCAAGCTAAAAAAGAGCGCACCCCTTTGGGGAAAAAAAGTATTGTAGGCTGTTAATAGGCTGTTTCACTGTCAAAACACAAATGTCCTGTTTAGGGATAGCCTTCATTATAGCTATATAATGAATATATATATATATTTCTAAGATGGCACCGCATGAGTGGCAGCCTGTTACAGCAGCTCTTAAATATATATATGTATATATATATATATATATATATATATATATATATATATATATATATATATTTTGGCTGCTCTTTCCTAACTCGTAAATATGTAAAAAAAAATTATGTCTTTAAAAGCTCCTTGTTGAAACAATAAAGGAATTTTAAAAGTAAAAAGTTCTTGTGTCTCCCTTTCTCTCACACACACAAACTGTCACCCACAAATACACAGAAAAGTCTTTAACACACACTGTCACCTGTAGTTAAATGACATATATTTTGTTTGTCAGTTTTTTTTTTCTGGAGTCATTATGAGAAATGAGGAGTGTCACAATGATGAACCTTCACTAATGCACTGTGAAGCATTACCATTACAATGTTGCAGTGGAATCAGCGTCACATCCTCCACAGGGTCACCTCTGTCCTGTTTCTGGAACCCAGGTCTCCCCAGGAGAAACCGCTGTTGGAGATAAATGTCCTGCCTCTCATGCACTTTTCATCCAAACTGTAATTACAGCCTAACGGTGTCTGCCAGACTGAAGTGTGCCTGCAAGGATCCATTTGTTATAGCTGCGATTATCTCACTATGCTCTATACCAGCCACAAAAAAAGTCTGTCATGAATGAGGCCCAGCACTGAATGAATTTATAAAGATGTGACATGAACAATTTCATTTGGAAGTCTCAGATGTTTTAAATGAAATGATTGCATACTCGCACAAATTAGTACAATAACACCCGTTTTTGTTTTGGTGTCAGGTGATTGGTATCAGGTGAACAAAACATTGTTACAATTTAGGTACAATTACATACTGGCAAGTCAAAGCCACTTCATGCAAGTAGTAGTCTTTTTCCTTTTTGACAAGCCAGTTTTATATGAAACTATAAGCAACATAGGATACAGTTTTTTGACTGCAGAACCATGAACACGCATTGGTGAAAAAAAAAATTGGTGGCATCCAAATTCTTTCCGAATTAAGAAAAAAATAGTTGATGAGTGGTCTCTAAAGCAGTTGAGTAAATCATTGCAGAAAAAGTCGAATACAGAAGAAGAGACTCTATGATATATAAATATGACAGTTCAGAAAGTAATAAGTTAGCACATTGTCAAATACCAGGCAATGTAAAACAAAGGAACAAGGCAGGCTAAAAGGCTTTTTGAGAAGTATTGTTTTCAATATTGTGGTAGAAAATGAAACTTTACAAAGGAGGCTTGGTGCATCTAAAAAAGGAGGAAGTTTTGCTGTATAACAGTGATGATTTGCAGATATACTTCACAGTTATTGGGAGCTTCACCTGGGAAGAGGCTACAGCAATCCCAACAGCTGCATTTAATTTCTCAGCAAGTATTAGATCGTATTAAAATATGGGACGAGGTATGACAAACAGGACAAGTAAGTCTTGATGGTATACACCATCAGTACCTGGCAGAAGTGGCAGAGGATTATAAACAATTAACAAAAATCTTGTCATATGCGAAAAGTGGAGACATCCCTGGTGACTGGAAACAAGGCAGCATAATATTAATCTATACAAAGGGGATCACAGTGATTAAGAGAACTACAGGCCAGTTAATGTGACTTGCATTTTATGCACAACTCTGGAGTCTGTCCTTAGGGATAGGTTAAAATTATTCCTCAACAAAAAAAAAATTGTATTATGAAGGATAGTGAACAAGGTTTTCCTGCTTTGTCAAGGGAGATAATTAACAAAGATAAAGGACTTGTACTCATTGAATTATGACCCTGGTTGGGCTGAAACACCTGTTATTTTCATTGTACAGCACTTCTTCTGTCCCTATTTGACTGAAGGTTTGTGATTAGATATACAGCAGGGCCTTATTTGACATGAGGATGAGACTAAGACCGTGATTGGATAGACAGAAGGGCTTTATTTGGCATGGAGATTAGACTGCAAGTGTGTGATTGGATATGCAGTGGGGGCTACATTGGGCATGGAGATCAGACTGCAAGTGTGCAATTGGATATACAGTGGGTCGGGATTTGGTATGGAGATCAGCCTGTAAGTGATTGGATATGGGGAGGCATTGTAAGGCTATTGGTTGATTGGAGGCCATGTGAAAATGTATAAAGCACTGATGGAATGACCCCTCCACCCTGTCTCATGATTAGTATACCGAGTGGATGATTTTTAAAGTTGTGTGCTACTGTTTCCTTCATCCAGGCTGTTACTTTTCCATCTCTCTGCTGTGCTGTTTCTCGCTGGTGTCTCATGCCAGGGAAAATGAGCCCAATTTATCATCATGTTCCTTCATCCTTCAGAGGTAGTTTCGTCCTCCCCACCGGGCTGCTAACATGACAGGCACGTCTCACCTCAGGCTCTGAAAATCACAGAACATCCCCCTAATTCTCCTCCAGTCACACCAAGGTTAGCTCCATCCCAATGCAGCACTAGGAGCAAGGTAGCATTCCACAAAGAGCTGAGAAAATTTCATCCCTTGAAATACCCCTTCACAACCAAAGGGTGTAAGCACGCCTCACATCTCACAGCGTCTGTGAGATTTCTGTCCATCTGTGGAGTCACCCCAGAGATTTGAAAGCTGACCTGAGCGCAGAGAGACAGATGTCGGGTAGCCATGGTAACACATTTCTTAGGTTGTACTGAGGACAGCGAGACAGGTGTTGGTTGATCATGATAACACAGCTCTGGGCTGACCTGAGAACAGTGAGCAAAGTGTGGGTTAATTAAGGCAACGCAATTCTACACAGACCTGAGGACAGTGAGTCAGATGTTTGTTAATGACTGTAACTACTACTATCAGGTGCACTGAGGGGAGCTGAGACAGATGCACCTGTGAAACGTGTGTGAGTGCAGGCGGGGTGTGAGTGCAGGCGGGAAGAATAATCATACCGAATGCAGCACGGATATCAGCATAATAATAACCCTCCCGAACACAGTGCCGTGCAGGCTCATTCCACTGATGCCAGCCCTGCCGTAGTTTACTGATTGACCCTCTGATTACAGTAACTCGGAGATGTTTAAATCATTAGTGTCTAATCTCCTAATGGGGTGAAATGAATTTTTGTGATGCACACCAGCTGCAGTATTGTGGCAGTGTAGAGAGGAGAGTTGAAGACAGAGTCATTCTAGTGTGATATTTTCATGGTCTCCAAAAGCCATCATGTTCCAGAGAGTCCTGACAGTCTGAAATAACACCATACCCTAGCCCCTCCAAGGAGTGCACTGGGCAAGTGTTAGCAGATCAATATGCAGCTAAAGGCCTTTTAAACAAAAGAAAACACAACATATGAAGGGATACATGAGACTGGACATCTTTTTTTCTTCTTTGTCCATCAGTAAGTTGAACTTCACCATTTGTGTGATCTGCCCTGGGAGTGATGTCTCATTGAGTGTTGTGTGTGATCTGAACCTCACCTGTGTGTGTGTGTGTGTGTGTGTGGTGTGTGTGTGTGTGTATTCATCAGTAAATGTGGTCAGGCTTTGATTTGTCCCATTCATTGGACACAGTGTGGAAAGACACTAAATGTAATACCGAAATTTCCCCACATTCTTAAATAGGGGTTCCCATCAATGCCAGTTAGTGATTACAGTCTCTACATACACTTCAGACAGTCAGATGAATGCAAACACATTCCACAATCAGGATATCCTCAAGGATCATTGGCTCAGTAATTACCAGCTCATTATTGCCAGACCATAATGTAGACACACGCATTACAAGAGAGACGACAGGCTTCACCAGAGAGCCATCAGAGCTACAAGACAGGGACCTCAGACCAAATGTGAAGAATACACTGCCAACATCTTCAACTGCAAGGCCTTCTAGGAAATGTTTATGCCCACAAGGATCATCCTTAACCATATGACCACCTGGGGACTGTGTTTTACTACGGTACTGGCAGGGATGAATATTTCTGAGAACTTCTAGTCCAATAAAATCAGAAAAACTATCAAATCTCCCAAAACAGTTTTCATTCTCTGTGAGTCCTCTCATCACTCTCCTGTGGCGTCCAATTCCCAGGATTTACCACTGACCCAGGAACAGTGGAGACTGTAAGAAAAGTGTCAGCACTTTCACAGAAATCTGGGACTTCATTCATTTCTTCAATGTCAACTACCCCTCTTTGCACTCTTCACAGAACAATCTGGAGCAACCCTCATCAGACCAGATGCATAAAAACATACAAATCAACATGTCCTGACTACAGTCTTTCATCTAGGTCACTGCAAGATATCTCTAGACAAATGGAGTGACTTAAAGATTGGGTAATTGAATGTAATATTATGTCTAACTCAAAGTCTTGCTGCAAATACAGGTGTCCTTTTTTGTCATTATTCTATATTCCTTTAAGTGTTGTATTGCTGTCATTTCTGTTGTATGTGACACACAGTGTGAGAAGGTAGACTTTTTGTAGTGCAAACACATGTGAAATAAAACCCGAAGTTAAGGTCTTGTTATGGAAATCAATGCCAGTGCTAGCATCAGAATCCTTTTTCTACATACACCTTTTACTGAGACTGGTTGACAGGAATATTACAGATCCTATAGAATTGATGGAATTTATCTCAAAGTTTCAAGGAATGAATCATTTATAAGAAGGTGGCATCTGTGAAGTTTGGTACAACAGCCATGAAATATTGATAAATGTCAAAAGTGAATCAGAAATGT
Organism: Megalops cyprinoides; assembly: GCF_013368585.1. Lineage (NCBI taxonomy): Eukaryota > Metazoa > Chordata > Actinopteri > Elopiformes > Megalopidae > Megalops > Megalops cyprinoides. Next base: position 8,231,844 of record NC_050596.1, on the reverse strand, counting down.
GGTGATATTGAGCTTTTTCATTTATGATGGAGTCAGAAGTTCTAGGAGAGAGAGAAAGGAAGACTGGGTGTGAGTGTGTGTGTGTGTGTGTGTGTGTGTGTGTGTGTGTGTGTGTGTGTGTGTGTGTGTGTGTGCGTGTGTGTGTGTGTGTTTGTGTGTGTGTATGAGAGAGAGAGAGAGAGAGAGAGAGACTGTGTGTTTGTGTGTGTGTGTGTGTGCGCGCATGCGTGTGTATGTGTGTGTATGTATGTGTGAGAGACAGTGAGATGTTTTCGCCTACCACCCTTTGTATGACAATGTGTTGTCATGACAGCTCAGTCTGTTGAACAGCTGAAGAAGTAGCAAAAATCTGACCACATTATCCACAGAGACTGAGGTGCCATGCAACACTCTAAGCAGCACTCGAGTCACGGCTCTCCCGAGCAGTCAGTCTCTGAGAAAAGTCACAGCTCTACTATGGAGTGAGTCTCAGAGAACAAGAAGTACTGTTCAAAAGAACTAATGCAAAGAGTGTATTACTTGTAATTGAAGTGATAATGGAGTGATCTCTTACTGCTGATACTCTCGCAGTATGCTGTAAAGAGAATTTTAGATGTCCATTTTTGTTTGCACATTACATCCTCTGGGCCCTATTTTAGTGTTAAAATAACAGAGGATGTCCGTTCTCAGTTCCACTGTGTTCTGACTAATTCTGCAGCAAATTTCTGTTGAACTTTAGTTAATGCTTAATGAATAAAACTCTGCTGTGGAGTATACCCACCAAGGAGAAAAACTCTAAATGAACACTGTCTTTAATTAATTTTAATGCCAAACATCTTGGATGGATTACAGAACTGTCAGCATCTTTATAAGTGGAGCAATGATGTTCTGAATTTATCCTCTGCCATGCTGCTAAACAAAGGGTAGATGCAATGGGGTAAAAAGTATAATTCATGTTTATCATGGTTTATTTACATTGAGAATCTCATAAATCTCACTTTTCTCATTCTGTATTGCATTCTGAGCAGATCCATGTAGTTATTCCACTATGATTTAACCATATTACCCGGCTGTTATACTCATATCCTTTGTATTTTAATTAGCACTGAGTCATACACACATGCTGTGAATATATGCTTCAAAGCTGTGCTGTGACACCAATGAAAATTTCATAACTTTCTATGGAAAAACATAGAACAATAGTTGTAATTGTAATCAACCTCATTGTTGCAATCATGTACAGAACAAAATGCATGGATTGATCTTTTGTGTGTTCATTTTTCTTATTTGTATGTCGTCTCTTTAAGTTCCTTTACAAACCACAGACAATCCGGAAACTTTACCAGACTTACAAAACTACACTGCATCTACAAATACCTGCTATTCAATATGCCTGTACAAAACTACACTGTATGTACAAACACCAGCTATTCAATATGCTTGTATAAAACTGCACTCCATGTACAAACACCAGCTATTCAATATGCCTGTACAAAACTACACTGCATGTACAAACACCAGCTATTCAATATGCCTGTACAAAACTACACTGCATCTACAAACACCAGCTATTCAATATGCCTGTACAAAACTACACTGCATCTACAAACACCTGCAATTCAATATGCCTACACCGCATCTACCAGTACCTGCTACTTTAACATACTTACACAAAGCTGCAGTGCTGTTGTCTACAAGATCCCGCTTTTGTAAATGCCTGTGCAGAGCACATAGTTGATGGAGGACCACATGCTGAATGTGCCTGCAGCACTGTGGGTGGTTTGCTTACTCTTAAGACAGGTGCCATTGTCCGTAAGGACATAAATATAATACAGTTAAATGTCTTTATCAGCATGCATCCATTTTTCCTAGACTCCTACACTCATTTCTGGCTTACACCATACTGCATTCATCCACCGAGAGGCATGCTGTCTCCTCTATAATTATGGTTTGCAGGACCTCCCCAGAGATGACGGAAGCCCTGCTGAATCCCACTGCGAGGTAGACTGCCTTCCAGAAGCAGTGAATTGATTAGTGGCTAACATCACTGTTCATATTTTGAAAGCTGATCATCCCCCGTAGTGCGTCACTGTAATGCTGAGACGTCACTCACTACGTCCGACCCAGGGAACATCCATCAGTTATCAGACACATATCAAGCCTAAGACGTTGTTTTCGTAACAAGCCGCCGCACTTTCAGTAAGTTACTGACAAATTTCCATTCCTTCATCAGTGAATTCACGGGGCTCCGGCAGGTGTTCATTAACATTCGCTAGAGGTGACATAGTTATGCATTTGGCTCTGGTTCTAATGAGTACCGATATGTGTTGCACCTTTACAACTGCCAGTTACAGCAGAGACAGGAAGTAGCATGCTGCACGGTATCGTGCTGAAATGTCTGCCAATATTGTCGCCCTAACGCAGAGCTCTTCTTTCCAGGTAAAAGAGGCGAGTAAGAATGTACTTGAAGCTTGGCCTCTTCTAACATTATCGCAAACAAGCCTTTTCATCCTTGTATCCTTGAACAATGTTTGCTTCTGGTGTGGATTTTTATTAAGTCCGTCAATCTGAGTGAGCTTTATTTTCTATGTGAGTCTCTGTGTTGGCATGTGACAATATTTTGCCCTAGTTTTACAAGAAAGCCAGCTCCACAATTGTACATGTTGTCCATTATTATGTGTGCGCTTGCTTGTGTAACTCATATTTAGGCTATGACAAACTTCTGAACTTCAAATTTATGAAAACTAGATTTATATTTTATGAAATGTCAGACTCTAAATATCATAATATTATGTCTCTTATAATCATGCTGAATCACTGTCAGAAATAAACACAGCCTGTTCAGGGACAAACTGCTATTTTTAAAGTGCAAATTCAAAATGTTTCAGGGGTAATCATTTTTCCCTTATGTTTTTCCCTTCGGCTAACACATTCAACTCCAATACATTTCAGCATTTGTAGACTATGATTAAATCCTATAGTGTGGTGTCTCGCTGCAGGGGAACTCTCCAAATGAGCACTTATGATCACTTTCAATCTTTTAATGTACATTTATATCTACTCTACATTTTGTCATTGAACAAGGGCTTAGACAACTTATAAAAAGCAACCAACTTATAAAGAGCAAGTAACTTATAAAGAGTAGGCAACTTATAAAGAAAGGGAATCAAGTCCAACTGGTAGTTGGTACATGCAGGACACAAAATCAAACATGCAACAGCCCCTTTCTATGATAACTACTGTGTACATGCTTCGACACATATGTGCAACACAACATAACCTAAAGAACGTGCCATGCAAAAGAATTACAACACACCCGAAGCTACACAATTAAAGGAAGTTGAGTTATGCTTGAACAGAGCCAAGACACAGTCTGAGGAGTCCTCCACGGTCCTCAGCACTATGGGAAGCTCGTTTCACCCCACTGGTGCCAGAACAGACAGAGGATACGACTTGGAACATGTGGCTACAAAGGGGAGGGGCAGCCAGGCATCCTGAGGTTGCAGAATAGAGTGGCCTGTCCGGTGTGTAGGACCTGATGATGGTTTGAACATAGGATGGAGACGTTACTGTAGTGCAGAGCAGGGTGAATCCAAATGCATAGATCACTCAGAGACCATGGTTGGTGGTTGAGAAACAAGGTCACCTTTACTGAAGGCTCAAGCAATTCAGACAGTTCACGAGTGCATACACAGAGCATGGCAGCTCAGAACTGAGCAATGAGCAGGTAAACAGGCAGGGCTTAAATGACAAAGTACAGTATGTGACCAAACTAACTAGACGCAGGTGTTACACATTAACTAAATGAGACAATGAACAAACAGGAAGTAAGGACATCTGGTGGTGTTCCGGGGAAGAGATAGCCAGAAACCCAGACAGGATGTTACGAGGACACCTGTTGATCATTGTCGGAGGCAGCAGCGAAAACTCTGACAGTTCCCCTCACAGCCTAATAAGCTTACATTCAAATTACGAAAAACATGCGAGCCATTGCCAGTAGCAAGTGAAGGGATATCAGAAGGGGTGAGGCATGGGCATCAGCATTCAAGGAGAGCAGCAAGGGTCTGATCACACATGCAGGGAGACCAGCAAGGAGGGAGTTGCATCAGACCAGGCATGAGACGAACAGGGCCCGGGCCAGGAGCTGGGGTGAGTTTGTGGGGCTTTTTCAGATACTGTGCAGGAAGGATCAGTAGGCCCTTTCAGTCTTCTTCATTTTTAACATATCATATCCCACAGGGAAATCATACTAATTCATATACACATACATACACGTAAACACACACACAAACACACACACTTACAAGCAATTGCACATACACATGTACACATGCATGCACATGGTTTTCACAAACTGAGCCTTTCTTTAAACAAAGTTCTAGCAATTCAAGTTTAAGAGGTTCGCAGCTTTAGACAGAATTTTTATACATAAATTAATATATGAATATAATGAATTATTGAACATTTGATCCTGATGTAGCATTCACCCTTGTGTGTGTGCGTGTGTGTGTGTGTGTGTGTGTGTGTATGTGTGTGTGTGTGTGTGTGTGAGGTGGGAGGGGACGTGGGGGGGGGGGGGGGGGGGGGGGTGTTGTTGCTGCATTAATGCACGCAGGTGCATTTATGATAGGGAGGATTGAGCATCCAATTTATCCTTAATCCCTGAGAAACTCATGCTGGGAAGTCAAGGAAGTCAATTCAGTCTGATTCATGAACACGTCAGCGTTAGAGAGAGAGAGAGTTTGTTAACTTATTGGATATTGTGCATTCTGCACGCAGACTCATTTAGCCTGACAAAACAAATCCCAAATCATTCTAAATAATGTCCTCTTGGTTCGCACCTCAGGGTGTCAGAGAGGGGGAGAGGAGGCCTCCACCCTGCCGCAAATGCACAATAGCCCCGTGATGAGAGCTTTGCAACTGAAGGAGGAGAAAAAATTCCAGCAATCCATTAGATTTGCATTCCTTTAGAGATGCCTCTTTCTGATGGGTGAAAAGTTGCATTTTGACACAGGAGGAATGTGCCTAACATTTCTCTCAGAGTACATGAATAAATATATAAGCACAGCCGAACAAAGGGCCGCGTCAGGGGTATTGCGAGCAGGGCCGTGGGAAGATGCCACCTCTAGAGGCCAAGCTGTGAGGGCAGTGTGAACCTGTGTGGTGGAGAAGCTCTGGTTGTGTCTTCAGCTTTCTCAAACTGTCAAAAAAGAGTCACCATTCAGGAAGCGCGGGGTGAGTCAGCCTGAGGCGGCTCCCACACCAAAGTACGCCGAAAGCAAGACAGGTGAGGCTCTCGGACTGTGTTTCCTTACCAGAATTATGTAGGTCAGGCCACTTCCTGGCAGGTCTGTGGGTTGGTGCCTGAGCACTGCAAAGATTTCTGTCCCACAAGAGACTGCCAAATGATGCAACATGAATCAAACTAAGTTCATTGTCTGTTCCTCTGTCTGTCTGTCTGTCTGTTGTGGTGTGGGAGATCTGTCTGTGCACTGAGGGGTGATACTAACCCCTCTTCCACTGAGTTGTTCAATAAGGTTATTGAGTAACGAATCTGCAGAACCCGCAAAGCGGGGCCCAACCATAAAACGAGGACAGAGGCTAACTCGGGCACTGGCGCGGAGGAGAGAATTGGATCGATACGCGCTTTAAAAGGGTGACCTCGCCCCGAAACGTCACCCCGGACAGCCCTTCTCCGGGCTGCGTCTGACAAAATCACAGCAAAAGGTTTCAGGTTAAAAATAGTACGGAACGACGAAGCTCGCTTTCTATGCCACATGGCGTGCCCTGTTACTCCTCATCGGTGACTTGCATCATTATTTTTTTTTTTTGTTTGGTTTAGTAGAGTGAGCGGTCTTTTCCGAGAAGCGTTTCGTTTGCAGTGAGGAGGGAATTGGGCAAGTTTCAGCTCGGCAGAATCTAGCCAATCTGCCCTTTGGAAAGCTGTCAGATGAACAGAGGGATGCCGCGGACATCAGACACTTCTGGAAAGGAAAATCGAAGGGGGGTGCACTGTGTGCGGATACTGATTCAATTATTATTTCCCCGAAAGTGTCAAACAACTTTACAGAAGCCACAGAGCGACGGTCTGAGAGTTTCACTTCAGGCCGTCTCGACTCGTGTTACACAGTGGTATTGTGGCGTTCGATTTATTTATAACCCCTAATGGCGGCCGTTTCTGCCGCCTGGCACATTTGGGTTAGGCCTGCTCTATTACATGAATGGACATGCGCAGGTGCGAGCGATCATTAAGCGTACTTTCAGATGCAGCGGTGGTTAAAGGCAGAGCCTTCAAGCCTTCAAGAACTCATGTCAGCTTTAGCCTGGAACATCTCATTAGAGGTGTTTTGAAAGAGTAGAAGTGAAAAAATGACGCACGGGAGAGATGTGCGAATCCGCACGCCTGCTGCACGCTCCACACGGGAGGCTCAGCAGCGCTGGAGTGGACTCAGGTGGGACTGAAGTGGAGTGGATTCAGTAAAGTTTGTTTCATTACTGGCGTCCTTAAACTGGATGCATGTGTCGGATGCTTAGGATCCTTTTGTCCCCACCAGCAGACTTCCCAATGGCAGATCTTATCATTTCATTCTGTGTTGTTGTCACTGTATCTGTGAGGATCATGTGTGAGAGGGTAGCCAGCCATTGGCTAATGAGACGAACCAATCAACCGATGTCCAATAAACCTTGTTGAAAGATGCCGAAGAGGCGCTCATCTTGCTGTATTTATGGGCTGTGCACTGGCCTTCTCCATCACAGCTCCCCCTGATGAACGACAGATCGCAGGGATTACAAATTATCATTCTGTGTCAGGGTGGGAAATGCTTCTTCTCAGTTTGGCTTTGGAAGAGACCTTTTAGTTTTCCGTTACTGCTGGCATCAACTGTGTGGCTAATTTGGAAATGTGTCTAATAGGACAATTAGCAGGCTGATTAATTGGGAGGGTGGTGGGGCACGCTCACACACCCACAGGGCACAGCATCTGGGATGGGATGCAGTAGTGAACACTGCAGCTAAAGCACAGCGCCCTTACCATGCTAAGCAGCTATCACATGGGGTGAGAGCATGAGGAATGGACCCTTTTCCTCAGCAGGAACAGTTACCTCTGACCTCTGACCTGCCGTGCATCAGAATCACTGAGGCGGGCAGGAAGCTGTCACAGACAGCCTATCAGGGTTGTACAGGAATAAGCATCAGGTGTTCTGTCTCACTGCAGGCTGGCTGCTGGAACTGCAGAGGTGAGTCTTCAGAGTCTTCGGAGTCTGCGGTCTCTGACAGCTGTGTGATGGACTGGAACATTCATCCGACCCACATTTTCACGTCTGAGATTAGCTGTCTCGCAAAGGACACAAACAACTAGATTAAAGGGAACATCTGACGTGCGCTGTAACATCAGGAAAAGCATGCATTTCTGTTTGTGTTTTGAGCCAGCATTTTGTCTTCTAAATTCTAAGCCGCTCGTTCAGAGGAAATCATGTCTGATTCGGAGCATGCACTGGTGCTTCTCCCACAACGTTCACTCATTCTTATGCACAGCGCTCCCTCTGGTCCTGAATACAAGATGAAACATGGTCGAGACAGAATGTTAAAAAATGGTTTATTTTGTGTTTTGAGATAGCAGCAGTAATGGTGTGTAAGTGTGTGAAAGTCGGTGTGTAACCATGTGTTAGGGTGTGACAGTGAGTGTATAAGAACATGTGAATGAGTGTGTGAGAATTACAGTGTAACAGTGTGTGAGTGTGTAACAGTGCGTGGGAGCGACAGTGTAACAGTGTGTGAGTGTGACAGTTCAACAGTGCGTGAATGTGTAACAGTGTGTGAGAGTGACTGTGTATCAGTGTGTTTGAGTGTGTAGCAGTGTGTGAGAGTGAGTAACAGTGCATGAGACCGACAGTGTAACAGTGTGTGAGTGTGTGTGTGAGTGAGTGTGTAACAGTGTGTGAGAGTGAGTGGGTAACAGTGCTTGGGAGTGACAGTATAACAGTGTGTGAGTGTGTAACAGTGCTTGGGAGTGACAGTATAACAGTGTGTGAGTGTGTAACAGTGCTTGGGAGTGACAGTATAACAGTGTGTGAGTGTGTTACAGCGTGTGAGAGTGACAGTGTGCCATCAGAGGACAGTCTCGGTACAAACCTGTGGATGTCCGTACAGATCTTCTCCTTCCCCTTGCCTGATTGGCAATGAAACAAATGAGGAAGATACATTTAGTTCAGATGGAGAGACCCCTTTAAGAGGCCCATTCACACCAGGAAGGCTTGCCTAATTATGGAGGTCTGGCTATTGGAAATGTGTCACGTTCTCTCTTATTTATTGTATGGCTTTATAACCGGATATATTCATGAGGAGACACTATCTGATGGTGTTTAAAAGCTCCAGATGAATTAGAACATTACCATGAGAATGGGCCTGTCAGCAGTTTGGATAAATATAGCTCCTGTCAAGAGATTCTGGCTGACAGAGCCCCTCTCCTTTCTGTCACATTATCCACAGCACAAAAAAAACTGTGCCACTGACAAAGACCCATCAAGTAAACGACACGAGTGAACTCTGCCTACAATCGCCAATGTCCGCCCAGGATGCTCGTAGCTTAGCGTTATTTTGACATTTTCATATTACGGCATTACAAATGCTACAGATGGTTTAGCAGTAGGGGTTTCACATGACAGCAGTGAAACAGAGGACGAAACAACTGTATTCATTCATCAGCCCCAGTTCACCTCAGAAAGGGCTGTTCAAATCTGTTCTTAATTTGGCCCATAACTATATCCTGAATTTTGATCTGTCAGGGTAATTAGGGGGACATTGAGTGGGTGGTATTTGTCATCCAATTACGTGTTCAGTGGTGCATAAACTGTAAAGCTTATCCAACCCAATCACATGGTTGGCTTTCCTTGCCCTGTTTCTATAATGGCAATTGTTGAGATTCCAGAGATTTTAGTAAAAAAACAGAACAGAAGAAAGAGTGCTGTGGTGCAGTTCTAGTCTGGCCCATTGACATCACATGGAAAGGACCTGGAAAGGGTCCTGCTGGTAATATTTGGCCCTCTGTATTTGGTACAAAGCTGCTGATTGTTACCTGTTATCAGGTTTTTATCCTGTCAGTTACAAATATATCTGGACAAGGATGGAGAAAAGAAGAAAATGCAATTCCAAAGTGTAGCATATCGTGGGTAGGACCCTGGATGTCTCATTCATGACATAGTAGGCCAAACCTAAATAAGGTGACCTTTTCAGGCCTGAAATGTGCCTGCGTGCTGGGCAGGCTAGTGTCATTTATCATAGTCTGAGCAGGTTCACTCCGGGTATTGAAAACATAGCGAAACCCACCGCACAGCTATGCAGCTGCTAAAAGCAAGAGCGCCAGTACCCACGTTTTCAGCCTCTCTCTGCACTCGCGGTCCAGCCGCAGCGGGAGAGGACGCGGAGTCGAGAGCGGCCGCCCACACGCGCCCTCACTTGCCCGCGGCAGCAGGCGGGTTTGAAAGAGCAAGCGTCAGGAGGACCAGAAAGTTCCGGCACTTGAAAAAAAAAACAGATGGAAGAAGCCACTCTCACATTAACACAACGGCAGTCCCAAAGCGAAGCGAACAGCCACCATCTGGGCTTCAAAGGAGGAGCAGTCGCTCAGGAGCTGCCAGTGTCTTCACATAGCCCCACCATGGTACTGGTAAACACAGACCAGCCATTACAAGCCTGGGTATTGCTCTGCACAGCACCGCCATTATAAGCACTGTTACTCCTTCAGACAGCCCTGCCATCACAAGTGCTGTTACAGCTACAACCTTTGGTTCAGTGCTAAAGGGAAAACTTACTGAATGGTTTTATAAGTGGTAATAAAAATTCATATGGTTTCTAAATGCACTGACTCCCTCACTGAACAGAGATGGACATTGAGCCTAGACCAGAACTGCTTGGTTCTTAGAGACGTGGCGCTGTGAGACCAGTCGTGAAGCTGTTTGATATCCTTGCTGATATCCCTGAGGGCACAGTCTTTAATCAACCTCTCAGCTGCAGTGAGACGTCGATGAAAAGTTGAAGTCTCTTCTTAATTTAAAGTCATTTTAATGTACGTTGAACAGAGAAATCCCAAAGCAAGTAGAAAAGCTAATCCTAGCAATGTGAATGTCTCTCTCACACTCACTTTCCCTTTCACACACACACACACACACACACACACACACTAAGCTATCCCCTCTGGAGTGTGTGACAAAGCATATTGGCCAGTCTGACAGATAGCAAGATATCAGCTCACAGCAAAGCTTTGCATTATTGGTTTGCGCAAAAATAAGTGGAAATTGTATCTCCTTTTTACTCCAGACTGCATTAGAGAAAATCCATCCTATGCAGTCCTTGGGGAGCAGTCAGGAAAGGGGGTGGCAGGGGGTGGGGGGGCCACTGGCGCAGAAAACTGGGAGAGACAGCCGGATTTATCAAGGGTTTGGTTTGTGGGGGGTAAACGATGGCAAAAATTAGCACCAAGAAAAACGCCCCGCAAGAGAACATTTACGCCTGGTCCACAGTGGACTCTGTGGCCATCATGAAAGAAGCACTTTGTTTGGCCAATGGCAGGTTAGCTGTTTCAGAGTCACACACGTACATATATACCGTCACGCACATGCAATCTGGGCACGGTTTTATGTGTTGCCGCAGGACTTACAGCATAACACTGATGAAAGTGTAATCATAGATTCATGAAACCAGGCAGTTACTGCAGTGGTATAATGGTATATTGCATTTGTCTGATGTAGAAAAAGCTGGTGTTAAGTTTCATAGAATGGTGCAAGAATTGCCACGGCTAGATTCCTGCCTGGTTTGCCGTTACTGCATGGAGCCAGAGGCTGTGAGTTGGGTCATGGTTTTTCTAAATGACAGGAGAGGAACAGGGTACATCCCAATATAAGGAACAGACAGGATGAAGAGCGAATAATATGTGTTCGCTATTTGAATATGAATGATTATAGTAGAGTAGAGCAGTAGAGTTTGAATGCCACAGGATATCTGAACATCATTACTGATCAGGTGCATCCCTTCATGGCAGCAGTGTATACATCTGTGAATGGGTGTTTTCAGTGGGATATTGCTCCATGCCACAAGGCTAGGACTAGCCAGGAATGGTTCCAGGACCATGACATTGAATTCAGTGTACTGCAGTGGCCTCCCCAGTCACCAGATCTCAAACCAGGCAAGCATATGTGGGATGAGATGAAACAAGTGGGGATTTGGAGTGGGGATCCACCACCATAGAATTCCTGTGCCAAATCTTCGACACTTTGTTGAGCCTATATATGTCTACATATATTGTAACTGTGCAATAGCTTGAGTGGTGTTCAATTAGTCTGTGTGGATGGTAGACATAGTGTCTGCAGTGACAGCGTCCAAAATGTGTTCTTCCTTCACACAGACTTTGCTTTCAGTAAAATGCACAATCACCAGGAAATTAAAATCAATCAGACATGTCACTGGGTAATTATTTAGATGATGTAACATAGCAGAGACATTACTGGATAAGTTATAAAGTGATGTAAGTGGACAGGCAGGGTTTCCACTGCATACATAATTTTTTTCATATAATTTAATAAAAGGTTTTCATAGTTCACAGTTTATCATCTCACAACAGCCATTGATCAGCTCTATGAGTATATGACATATTAAAATGTCTGTTTTCACAGATAATTAACTTCATTCTTCATAATTACGGATGTTTGCTTTTTCACTTAACTTTGGGCCAATAAATGTCATTTTTTCATTTAGACTGAAAAGTGCTCTACACTGATATGCTTCAAACACAGGGGCAGCCCCCTCACATACACACACACACACACACACACCCAGAGCATCCTCCTCAGACTAATTCACACAGCACTTTCCATTTTCATCTCGGCAGACACTGTATTTCTCATTGACATTCATTAGCATCATTAGTGTTTAAGTCTGCCTGACCATGATCTATAATGGTCTGAAGAAGTATCAGCAATTTCAAGATTGCTTTGCCGTAGCAAGTAACATATAAGTAATCACTTGAATGTAAAAAAAACCCACTGCCCACTGTCTGAATAGGCTTTGCCCTTCATTCAAATGATTTAGGAGAGTGTAACCATTGCAAAGTGTAGATGTATAGATATGAGCAGAAGACAGGAAATCCCCCTTACCCAACACCTGACTCTGAAATCTGATGAGAAGACACAAAAGTCATGCAAGTTTTTTTTTTTGAAAGGTAAACTTCAGTTTCAGCATGTGTATTATTATTTTTGTTCACTGTGTTCACTATCAATGACGACTGGAGTCAGACATCAATGTGAAATTCCAGTCTTTTGGTGATGTCTATCCAGAGGAAAGCCTGCTGTTCTCTCCAGGAGTACTCTGTCAAGGTCGAGAGATTGATAGGACAGCCCAGGTAGAAACCAAGGAGAGATGACAGGGAGATACGACTGCCAAAGAGAACAGTAAATATGTAGATGTGGAAATTCCTTGTGTAAACTATTATTCAAACAGAATGGCACTCTAAGGTTCCTCTGCCTCAGCTGCTGCAGCCTTCCCGGGGAGATGATTACCCTCCTCCCTGAGTCTTGTCACTGATAGATTGTCAAAGATTTCCTCCACACCACTTTGAGGGGCAGTGAACCAAAGTGACACCTCGCTGAAACAACAGATTTCATCTTTTCCTTCTTGTTGGTTCTATTGTGTGTAAGGGTCCGGATTGTTCCTTTATCAATAGCAAGGTTTTGAATTTGCTCTTTGTATTTCTTAGAGAGAAGTTATTTAAGGTAGTCCTGAAAGTAGTTTCTTTTTTTTTTCCACAGAAGATACAGAATTGAAATAAAAATTTGTGCCCTTTGGTTCAGCCTCAAATTGCTTTGAGATCTAACAAAAAGAGTTACGCAAAATATTAAATGATTGCTGCATGAAGGAAAGAGGGTCTGAGAACTGAACACAAATCTTGAGAATTGAACATATGTATGTAGAACAGTATCTCTATATTGCACTGACTGACATCAAAGTACTATAACCCGCCCAGACACACACCTCAACATACAGTGCCGTGCAGTCAAGCACTCACATACTTGCATGCACACACCAATACATGTACACTTTCTAACACATACGCAGTCAATCATACACATGCGTGCTGCGCACACACACACATGCATGCACTCACTTATTAGTGATAACCATAATTATATGGTAATGATTATAATGGGTAGGTTTACATAGAGACGAATCAGAAGTGATATGTTTCTATCTGACTGCTCTGTTTCATTCAATAACCCCGGCTGGGGGCGCCTTGCTCATTTTTGGACACACAACGTAAGTGGACTGAACGACACTCTGAAAAGAGAGGTGAACACTTAGAGCTAGTATCCTTATTTGCCCAGTAACTTGCTGGGATTTAAACCAGGGAGTAATCCCGTGAGCCAGGATCGCTCTTTTAGATTTGCTGCTGCACACATAGAATCAGGAGGGATTCATTTCTCATCAGAGACAGGGAGAGAGAAAGAGACCACTTTTCCTTTCTGTTTGTTCTATTCCTCAAGAAGGACACCAGTTAAAGCTCAAATACATCACGAACAAACCAAGAACCGAAAGCACCCCTACAGACAAAGACAGAAATAATAGTCCAAATGTTTTTTCTTATGAATACTGAACCTGAATACTTACTTGAATTACGGCACTGAATTTTTGTGCGTGACAGACGACAGGGTGGTGCTGTCTTAAGTGTATGTTCTCAGTTGACTTCACGCTGATAGGAGTGCTCAGTGCATTAACAGCATCTCAGAAGTCTGCTAAACTCGCCCATGCATGCACACTTAAAAGGCTCTTTGAAAACTCTGATGAGGATTAAAGCTGTTGGCTTGAATAAAGTTAGGGGAAATCAGAGAGACGGTAAAAACAGCCGAAGGGAGGTTGCAGAAGCCGCAGACATTAAATCTGAGACTGGCAAAGCTGTAAACAAGTCTCCCGTCCGGTGTTTGATGCATATGCTGATGATACGCTATATCCTCACTTCAGCTGACGCCGGGATTAAGGTTGGTTTACGGTTGGTTTACACTTGGGTGGTTTATGGTGAAATAGCCTGTCCTGAGCTTTCCTGAAGGCTGTTGAGGTTTGTGTTGTTCTAGTAAACCCAGTGGGCCTGGCTAAAATAAGCTCTGGGCTTATCTGTCAAAAGAATTCCCATGATGGCTGCTCCTCCTGAATATTCATCAGCAGGCAGACCTGGAAGAGATTGGCTACTGCATACACTTTAAGCATATGCCCACAGTAATTAAAGTGGGACAGATAGCTCTTCTTGCTAATAAAACATCAGGAGTACCTCCCCTTAAAGTAACTCACTTAATGGAGGCTTGGCTGTTTGCTACTATGCCTTGGCTATGTGTTTGTGTAGCTTGGTTTTGTGTTGCTGTGGTTTGGCTCTGGGTTTCTGTGGCTTGGCTGCATGTTGCTGTGGCTTGGCTCTGTGTTACTGTAGCTTGGCTATATGTTTCTGTGGCTTGGCAGTGTGTTTCTGTGGTGTGGCTTCGTTTGTTGTAGCTTGGCTGTATGCCTCTGTGGCTTAACCATGTGTTTTTGTAACTTGGGTCTGTGTTGCTGTAGCTTGGCTGTATGTCTCTGTGGTTTAACTGTGTGTTTTTGTTGCTTGGCTGCCTGTTTCGTTTTTGTGTGTTACCAAGCTTTGCAGAGGATGCTTCTGTATGTACTTAACAGCCCAAGGTACAGGGATACCACATGAGACCAAATGCAACTATGTAAGCTATATAAAGAAAGACATTTTTTGAATCACATGTCTAATTAGTGAGTGCTGACCTTTTCATAAACCATTAACATTATTCCACATGGACTCAGCACCCTAGAAAGTCTAATTGAAGGTTTTACATCAAAGTCAATGTAAGAATGCTAAGAACATTATTCTTCTTCTGCATTATATCTAAGAAAGCCTGTCTATAAACCATAATGTGATTAAATGCAAATTATATGTATTGCCGTTTCATTTTCACCATCAGCAACATGAAGATAAAGCTGTCACACAGCAAAGGATAAAGCTGTACCTGCTATTGTAACCTTGAGCAGGAATTTAAGCTGTATATTGGGTATGCTGAATGAGAGGTTTTGGTGAAATTTCTTTCTGGATGATTCCGTCAGTCAAGTAAATAAGTAAATATTAACTTAAGCACACACATACATTACAGTACATTTGATTCAATTATGAATATATACAATATGTTAGAGGGCTATCATGTTTAATTTATATCAGCTCCAAAGCAGGGAGAAAAGAGCTCTTCTTGTTTTATTTGCTCAATGTTTCTGGGAAAGGCAGTGAGTCCACAAGCAGAAAGTCCATAAGACACCTCTGATAGCCTTGTGCTGTCTGCTGTCATGAGAGCTGTGCACACACAAGCGTGAGTGCACACACACACACACACACACTCACTCATGTACTTTTCAGGCTGAGCAATCCAGAAGGAAATTACACCAGAAATTATACAGTTTCACTCAGCTGCATAACGAATTTAGAGTTTAAATACCTGTACACACACACACACACACACGCACACACACACACACACACACACCTGCACACACACCGGGCATTCTAAGAGTGAAGTACCCGTGGATCCCCACACCCCTGGCTGTGGAATGCTGTATGAAGACATCAGAAATGACAACTCAGCAAGCGGGAGGTAAAACTCAACAGCTGCCATCCGCCCATCCCGCTGCCAGTGGAGCAGAAAGCCCCGCATCCCTGGCAACGCTGGAACCCCCACGGCTCATCTCTCCAACCCGAGATGCGATATGACTGGAGAGAGGAGCGCCTGGTGGAGTCAGATTGCTGCTTAATGGAAACAGGAAGCTGGGTCTGGAGTGATCTAAAGGAGGCCACTGCTTTTAATTTAGATCTCAGTGACTGATTGGCACCAGTCGGGGAGGGGCAGCGGGGACTAATCAGAGCATGCTAATGAGGCCCAGAAATTAAGAAAATGAGCCCCAGTTTCACCAGGAACAGTTACTGGAGTTGTGTGCTGATTCCTCATGGAGCGAGATCATAGGCTCTATAAATGGTTCCAGCCACTGGTGGTCAGTTGCTGTCCTTTCAGTGCACTTCCTGTCCCATTAAACCCCACATGCTTATTCCCCAAGGAGCAGGATTAGAGTGTAAGCAGTTGTGCCATCTCTGTGGTAGAGTGTATACGGCCACAGATGAAGAAAAGAGTAGACGCTGGACCTGTAGTGCTAGCCCCAGCCAGCCTGCTAGGAAATGATCCAGGGTGACACATGCACAGGTGTACACTAACACTTACCAGTTTAGTCAGGTTGAGCCAGACACCTCCCTAACCACACACCAGCCTTTTCCTCAAACTGAGCTTAAATAACACTGTACTCCTGCTTCCCGAGTAGTGCTAATGAGCCACAGCTGAACCTCATTTCCTCTTCTGACAGCCCACGTTCTAACAGCCCCTCCCCTGCTTCCACACGCAGGTAAGCTTCCGGGAAACGGACAGGTAACACAGACGGATATAAAGACCCGCACTGGAAAAGCATTCTGCACATTAAGAGTGCAGGATAACACCCTCAAGAATATGTGCACTGACTGAGGCTTTATGCTGGCACTGCCAAGTTTCAGATAAAGGCTAACTGGATTTAAATGTTCACTGCCTTAAGAATGCAAGAACTCTGAGGGTCAGGGGGTGTTTATTCAGGGCCTGCACTCGGATTGATCCAGGCTATGTTACCGAGGCCTGGATTTTAAAACGATGCCATTGCTTTTCAAATTGCCCTTTCACAAGTTGTGTAGCACTTCTCTCGAGGGTTGGTTCCGAGTAGCACAGAAGTGCTGTTTGTTTTTCTCTGCATATCATTTCCCAAATTTTGCTTGAGTAGAGTACATTTGTCAGTTACAAGTATAACTTCTGTTTTAGTAGAGTATGAGGGCAAGTTGGTGCAACATATTTTTCCCCCCTTAGAAAAGCTGTAGTGCTTTAACCATGCTACTGAATTCACAATTGGTTTGACCAGATCATTTCATGTCCTCATCAGAGATGCAGTGCTTCATAAAGGATCTGCAAAGAATTTGCCCTCCTGACACATGCTAAACAACAACACAGCAATTTTGCATTTAACAGCAATATGGCATATTAGTGTGGAACAGTAAGGCACTGAGGAACATTGGTATATAGCAGAAATGGGGCGAGGTGTTTTAAGCTAGACCAAGTTATGGTATTTATGTGCTTGTCATATGTCCTTATGCAACTTAAATAATTTACATATCATCCATTTCTACAACAATTCAGGTAAAGTACCAGGCTGAAGGCTGCAACAGCAGTGCCCCATCTGGTAACCATACCAGCAGCCTTTAGGTTATGAGCCATGCCCCTTATCACTGGAACACGTTGTTGTGTATTGGTGCGTACCAGCAGGAGGGAAAGGCATGTTAGTGTATAACTGCTTTGGGACAAGGTGTATTAGTGTATAACAGCATGTGTTTGTGTATGTGGTAATGTATATATCAGTGACTTGTGAAGAGCAGTTGACTTCATACAGGAGAATGACTCACCAGTGCAACGGAAACCCTAACAAAGCTCCCAGGTGGGTTTACACCTTCACCAGAGCATCGCGTCTCACACCAGCAGACAGCGCAAGGTCTTTATTCCTGCTAACGATGTCACATGACACCTCCCTCAACTGGGCCCGGAACCCAACCTCCTCATGCATTTTTTAATAAGCGCCCAGCTAATGGCTGCTAAAGTGATATAATCCACCAGGCATCAGTTTTAATTGGGCTTTTGATTGTCTGAAGCGGGTGTCTTAATGGCAGTAATTAGCAATGTTATACAGCTCACCCCCTGACCTTGCCATGATAACAGCATTATCGGTGCACAAGGTCTCCTTCTCATCACCATGCTCCGCTGAAATCCGTGTTTGCAGTCGCACTACACTCGCCTGGCGATACATCACGACCCCGAGGACCTTCACTCTCTTTAAAGAACAGCAGAGCTTTGTGCTGGAGGTTTGTGTACCAGTTTTTCAACTTGGTGGAGACAAAACTGGTGTCTCGGTCTCTGCGCATCAGGCGGGTGATTAATGAGAAGGCAGGAGCGCCCCTCGCCCCCCACCCCCACCCCGCACCCCACGTCTGCATCCAGATACCTGTCGATTGATAAGGATGTGCCGGTGACAGAGAGACAGGCATGACGAGGTGGGCACTCTGAAATCCGTCCTGTCTGACGACCGGGGAGGGTTCTGTCTGTCTGGAGCAGCAGCAGCTCCTTCAAAAATTAATCAAAAAAGTTCTTTTTTATAATGTTATATTTACATTGATTGATTTGGCAGACGCTTTTATCCAAAGCGACTTACAATTGACGTAGAGCACAACACAAGCAAAAAACCTTAAGGAGTCAACGATATTCAAAGCACTGCATGACCAGGTTTCAATGGTTGGCCAGACAAGGTACTGGTTCTTCTTTTTTTCTTGTTATATAATTAAAAATGCATTGACTTGTATTATTTGGCCAAGTAGCAATGATGAGGGCAAATATTCTGACAATACGGGAAACTAAAAGGAGTTGGTCAAAGTAATTGCATAGTATGATGAATTTCTGGGAAGGTTTTTTGTATCTTCAGTCGTGTTTTATGATATGTCAAGAATAACCCAGAATGATCGAATTGCTTCCATTCTGCTACGGTGCTAGAGTTACCAAAGTTATCGCAGCTCATTTTTTGCATGAAAGATGAAACTGCTGACCTTGCCTTTTAAGCCCAACTCTCCATTATCCTACATTACATACAGGAATCATTTAAGAACATTTCACGGGCGTTTTCAAGAATATCCATTTGACGTCTCAGATGGTCAAAATACTTAGTGTTTACTTTAGTGGATGCATTATTTGCCTTGTTTGTTTTCATTGTAGCAGGCAGTTTGCAGTGAGAGGACAGCATTCAATTCCCAATGAAAAAAACAATGAACAAGAGCATGAGACAGTCATTCCATACCCAGAGCAGTACACAAGGGACTTCAGAAAGCTGCACTGTCCTCAAAAGGTAAACACTTTGAATGCTTATCCAATTCTCATATTTCAGCGGCTAAAGGAATCTAAAATATTTTGTGGGTGAATCCTGTGTTACTGTCCTCCTTTGTCCATGGTGAAAGGATGTTTTTCCCGGCCACTTTCACCCTGGTCTTGCTCGCATGGACGCTAACATTTCACAATGTTCAGAAAAATGTGTATGCAAATTAATTAAATGTGATCTAAACTGTAAGAAATGAACTAATATTTTATTTCATTTGTTGCCTACTTGATTGTAGAATTAAGTAATGTCCTCCCTGAGAAGTCACCAAAGCTATCCATTTAAGGGAGATTTGGCCAAAAATGTTCTCCAACCAGCTGCCACTGCTCCAGAGTGAAAATGAAGAATGCAGAGGGAGGGAAAGACAGGTACGTCCTGTGTAGACTGAGACAGACCTTTTTGAGTTGCTTGCTTACCAATTTGCTTTGGATGGATTTGTTCATGCACGTTTTTCCTCTTGTTTCGTAAGCTCTCTCAGCTGGACAACTGTGCGCATGGGTTATTAAGCAGGTTAATGAGTTAGGTACGCTTGGCTGTCATTGTGGGCCACTTAGCTGAGAATTAACTACTAGGTCCAGTATCACATAAAAGCTTTGATATAGCAATATTCTGGCTGGCTTACTGTGTGAACTGTGTTAGGCAGCTCACATGAAGCTATAGTGGTAAGTAATCTGAAGTATGGTGCACGTGCTAGAATGTATCAGTGCTACGGTACATTAGGGAGTACTTGAATTGAACTGGTGACTGAGTGCACAGCCTCTAACACTGTGTGAGGCTATTGGTCCCTTGAAGTTGTGTATGGGACATCGGTTTTGTATACTGATTGTTTGGGTGTTCTGTTGCAACCATTACACTTTCAGCATTCCCACGTGACATAACTACACTATTAATGCTATGAGAAGTGCTGTCGCTTGAAGAGACTTTGCTTAATATAAGCTTTAACATTTAGCTTAATGGCTTGTTCAATTGCAGCAGTGCTGCAGTTCAGAGTGATTGATCTTCTTGCACAGCGCCCTCCCGTAGGCTGCTCAGCGTTGGGTGTGTGATCCCGGGGATCAGCGAGGAACGCAGGGACCGCACGAATCAAATCCAAGACAGAAGCGAAGGCAATTAAAAGTTCTTCATCAAAGTTCGTGTGTCCATCATCGGCCTCTCACCTTGCCTTAATTGAATGTGAGCGGGAGTTTGGTTGACTGCCCGAGAAGAAAAAAACAACATTTAAACAAGCACTGCCTCTTTTCAGAGAGAGCCTCAAGATGCTCTGTCCCAGCGCTTATGCCAGCTCAGCACATTCAGTGAGCGTAGACACCTTACTCTTACTTCACAGACAGAATACGTTGATAATGATGTGCGTAATGGTGTGAGCCAGCTTGTCAAAACTGGCCAAGATTTCAGGCGCTGTCAGGTGGTTTGGATTCGGCAAGTTTTGGTTCATTTCCCAGTTAAAGTTTGTCATTCATACCACTGTGCTACTTGTGCTGGACTCAGCACAGAAATGAAAAAAAAAAACAAAGAGCAGCATGAATACACTCTGAGCAGACTTACAACTATACAGGTGATTGGACAGATGGGCAATTTGACAAGGGGTGATTTGACAGACAGGTGATTAGACAGGCAGGTGGTTTGACAGACAGTTGATTTGACAGATGGGTGATCTGAAAACACATCCAAGAAAGGTGGGGAATCAATCCACATGAGAAGCCGAATGAACCCAGGAGCCACTGTTGGATCCACGGGAGAATCGCCCTGAAAAGGCTGGAAAGCATGGAAAAGCAAACTACAAACAGCGACAGAACAGCACTGACCTCAGACCCCACTGTGTGTCTGTCAGATTACAAAGACCACCTGGCTACGGCTGATATGATGCGTAGTTAATCAGCTGACAGAAATGACAGAAACGGTGGTCATGTGTCTCTGCTTTTAACAAAGTTAAGCATCAGAAGGGAGATGAAAGCCTTTGGAGATGAGATCTCTGTCCCCAAGTAAACAGAGCCTCAAACCTGTCATGGCCACATATCTCTCAGGTAGCATAGCCACATATCTGTCAGGCTCACAGTGATTACTTCATTGCGGCTCCACACACTGAGACAGATGGAATGTCCTGGAAAAACACACATGGTGAAAAAGAATTATCTCATTTGACCTCTTCCTGCAGCATGACCATCAAAGCCATTGCCAGGGCTTCACATGAATAGCGGAGGTTGGCGAAAGTTGTTAAACCATGGCAGAAACCAGGGGGAGCGGTGCTGGAGAGATGTGGAGAGATACTGTACAGTCGTCTCTGTGGGCTGGTTCTGAAAGGTGGCCCCAGTCTGTTTGATATTCAGATCCACGCTGGTGCTCAGAAGCAAAGTGAGAAGGAAAGAGCTTAGATGCTCCTCTTTATGGCAAATGGTTCTACAGCAGAAAATGTGCAGCTGTCTCTAATGTGCAGCTGTTCCTCTGTGCTCTCAGGACGGGACCCTCATCTAAACACACAAAGGTACACAAATACACACTCGCGGGTACACACACACACACACACACACAAACAGGTACAAACATACACACACATACACAGGTATACAAATACTCATGTATACACATACACATGTACACACACACACGTACATGCACACAAATACACCCACACAGGTACACAAATACATATGTACCCCCACACACAAACACACACACACAGGTACTCAAATTTACTTACAGACACACACACACAAAGGTACCCAAATACACTCAGATACACACACACACACACACAAATACACACATAGAAACATACACGGGCATGCATACAAATACAATTACAAATATACAAATACAATTACACACACACACACACCCTTCAGCAGGGCAGAATTCCGCTGAAGAGTACAGCAGCGCTCCTTGTAGGATAAAACGGGCTGCTTTTAAGTTCCCACAATGCAACATGACTTCCTGTCAGTAATGCTCAGTCAGAGCCGTGGGAACAAAGGAGGCCGGTCATTGTTGGGAGGACAGCCCCTGTAATTACCTTCCATCTGAAGTCAGGAAAAGGCCACGTCTCTGCACAGCTTTGAAAAACCCAGCATTGTGATGATGTCACAATGAAACGTGGACCCAGAGAGTTGAGGTTTCTAAAGCCGATGTGTGCACTTTGTCGCTTCCTGCGAGCACAGAGGTGCAGTTTTGTTCTCTAATGGCAAGGTGCCTCCGCTTGTATTGTACTCAACCTTCAGTTCATCACACATCAACAATACATTCAACATGGATATTATAGCAAGGCTCACTGTACCCTTGGCTTTACATCACCCATTTAAGCGGCAAAGGCGGCGGTGAAATTCGGAAGAAAAGCTCCAACAGATGATCATGGCTGACTGTGGCGCCCTGTGAAGTCACTTGCTCAACTTTACATTTCTACTGCATATGTTAGCAGCCTGTCATGTCCTGATCTAATAATGCAGACTTTCATAAAAGACATTTCTTTTTTCAAGAGCCAATTAAAAAGATAAAAAATATTTTGTTTCCATTGTGAATCATAGAAAGGGATCTTCTTTGTCCTCTGCAATATAGAAATACATTAATTTTATGCAGTGGAGCCGAAACTAAAGTCAACCATCAAAGACTGGGAAGGAAATGCCTTTCTGGGAGCCTTTCATGTGTTGAGCCCACTGTAATTCCAACTGTAATTAACATTCACAAGCTACAAACTGAGAGCTCCATTGTGGGGTCCCCTCTCAAGTGCCACTCAGGTGTATCCCAGAGCTCCACTCCCAGGATGGGGTGTAGGTGTTGGAGAGGGGGCCAAGGAGGAGTCAGGAGACAGCTACATCAGTTATAGAAATGGATTTGCTTCCCCCTGCAGCAACTATGAGATGACAAGCCCTGAAGAATGAGAGGGAGACAGGGATCCATAAGAATCACCACCCATCCCCACACAGATCACAGAACGAGCACCCCCCTTCCTCCAAGTACCCGTGGCTGAGTACATCAGCTCTGGGCTCTGCTGCAGTCAGGACTCTGCGAGGTGGAAACATTCTGTTTTTTTCCCACAGCGGGGCCTCTCTCTCTCTCCCTGCCTGAGCTCTGCCTTTCAGACAAACGCAGGCAGATGCAGCCGTGCAGGAAACACGGGCGCATCGCGCTATGATAATTTCACATGTCAGGGAGAAAGAGACGGGGGCGGAAACACGGGCAGGCAGACGGACAGAGAGAGGGAGAGTGGCAGAGAGGGTGAGAACGTAGTGGTGACAATGCAACTTTAAAGCAACAGCGCATTGGAGGAACTTCTCAATCCCAGAGTCGTCGTCCCCCCCCAAGTCGTAATTAACAGTGACACCGGATCCAATAACTCACTGGCTGACTGACCTGAAAGCTCGCTGTATGGAGACAGCACAGTGAGGCATGCAGTTCTCACCAGGTGAGAGCGGGTCTGCAGGTAATGAGGGAGCTGCAGGTTTGAGCACGGTGAGGGATGTGAACAGACTGAGAGGGAGAGGGGTGAATCCTGATAAGGTCAGCGTGCTGTAGAAGTTTGTTTTTCTTGCTTAGACATCTGTCCTGTTAAATGCAAGACTACTATCTGCTCCCAAAACCTTGACCCTTTGTGCCTGTACCAGCTGAGAACAAACCCCGTCTCAGTCTTGAAATGTGCTTAAAACTATGATTATATAAGCTTAAAATGCATAAATAGGAAGTATAATAATAACACTAATGGCAATTATCACAAAAGGAAAATATACATTTATAAAAAAAAAAACAAGAAAATCCATCGGTTTTACTCTATTAAAAGGAACCCTGTTGTGGAATAATGTCTCCCCACTGTCTCTTTGACTGTTGCAGGCAGACACGCACCTGGCTGCTAAGTTTGCAACCTATTCATCCTCTCTCAGTAGGATCAGGTCAGTCTGAGACAACAGTAAATTGAAGTTTTGAGCTCATAAATTGTTGCACGTACGGACAGGAAAACAGGAAGCACATTTTCTCCAATCACTTGCATTTCACCATGACCACAAATCTGTTCTTCATTTGGGACTCAGGATTTTTTATGCTTGACTTTCTCAGGTGCTTTTCAGGTGCAGTGTGTACTCATTTTGATTTGTTTTTCTGTTGAATTTTGGAATTTTTTTGGTTATTTTATAAATTTAACTGAATTTGTCATGTAATTTTACTCAGTTGGTCAAAATCTTGGTGTATCTGTCTTACACCTTGGTAAGGTTAATTCTGTTGCTGGATCGTTGTGGGAGGTGGAGTTCTCCAGAGATCTCGGGACCTCTACTTTTCCTCCCTCACAGAAATTACCTTGATCAGGATAGTTTGATGCAAAACATTTGCAGATGAAAAACAAAATTTTATGTGAAGCAAACAGGAGCCTACAAAAAATTTTCAAGAAGATTTGAAGAAAATGCAGAATTGGACAGACACCCAGAAAATGACATTGCTAAAGTTAATATGTTAATGTGGGCGATAACAGTTCTATGGAAGGATTGTTTTATAGTCAGTCAGGATCTAGATATTGTGTTCAAACAGTAATAAAAGACACATAAGATGCAGGGATGTATATTAAAAAGTATTGCTCATAAATCAAACAAGATTATATTAATGTTCTACAGTACAAGAAGGACTTGGAGGCTCTTGAAAATAAGGGCAACAAAACTGGTTCAGGGTATTGAGAGTACAAGTTATGAGGAGAGAATTAAAATACTTAAACACTTTAGTCTCAGCAAAGGAAGACTCAGGGGGAATTTGATTGAGTTTTTTATGTTTTAATAAAGCTCATTACAGAGGCTATTTCAAGCTGAGTTCTGCCAAAGCAATAAGAGGGCACGAGTGAAAATTAGTTAAGGGTAAATATCATGCTCAAACAAGGTAGCATTTTTTACACAAAGTAATTAATATAGGAAGTAGCTGGCTGAATGGCTTGTCTTGCTGTTAAACTTCTTAAGTTCTGCTGTAAGTTTAATAATAGCTGTTTTGGTATGGATTTAGGTATATGGTGTGTGGGATTTTTCCAGTACTCCTCAGAATCAGCTGACATTAGGGCCCTTGTCTGGTTGCTCAGGGAGGCCTCTCTATTGCATGCCAGTACAAAAGAGGAGATACTCAGCCTTGCTCTGCAGGCTTTGTTAGGTACATTTCTGTAAACCTGCAGACTGTTTTTCACAAAATTACAACTGAAATGTTTCCAGTGGCCTTTTGTTACAGTTTTTGGAAATTGCGGTATGTCGGCGCACCCCCGCATTTTGCTTCCATTGAGAAGAATTCACCTTGAACGGAACTAAATATTTTAGGAAGATTTTTGTCCGTATTTGGTTTATAAGGTATTGTGTTTTTATAGGATAGAAAATCATTTGTGTGTTTTCTTTCAGAGCATTTATTACCTGGCTGAAACTCCCTGATGCACTAATTTATAGCTTAAGGTCACTGCAGCTGGCACATCTTGCACTGTGTTGTCTTGGGTGAAGCAGTGCTTGTTTGCCTGGGATCCTGTGGAATACTGTGATTCTGGTCTTGTCCAGATCGATTGTCAGTGCCTATATCTGCCAGTATTACAGATACACGTTCTGCTGTAGCCCCTGCACTACAGGGGGCAGAATGATGAAATAATTTGCATAGAGAAAGAGAATTTCAGTACTGGAAAAAATGAGGCCAAGGGGCTGCAGACCATTCCAATGTTGATGCCAGTTCATTAATGCAAATATTGAACAATGTTAATCTCAAAATTCAGCCCTGTTTCACTTCATAATGTTGTGTGAAAAACTGAGTTCTTTTATTGCCATTTGACTCCGTATATAATGTCAAATAGTTTGCCCTCTTTACCACTTTTGAGTAGTTTGGATAATAATATTTCATTACAGATTCTGCCAAATGACTTTTTGAAGTCCACAAAGCAGGACTTTTAAAAAGATCCTGAGACACGACCACCCCACCAGCATCACTTAAAGCAGCAAACTTTCTCTCATCGAAGCGCTAACCAAGCCTCTAGCTTAGCCAGCCAAGCTAACCAAGCCTTTTGCTTAGTTTCTACTATGAGGCAAAAGAGGGAATAGTGTGGTATAGCTGTTAACACCAACATAACACACCCAGTTTTCCCACAGAAACCATGGGGGTGGGATAGTTCATGTTAAGTTTAAAATTAATTAATATGAAGTTACATTATTAAGTATGTCATACTGCAACATAATTCTGGAAATTACATCATCTGTTTCTGCAATCCTTTTTATTATTTTAATTTCTCTTATTTGTGTATCATCTACTGTCATTTTATTACTCTCTGTTTCTCTGTAAATTCTGAATTGACTGTGTAAGTTTGGGTATCTCAGCACCTAGTTTACTTCTGTATACAAACCATTATAGCTGATGTGGGGTGAGCGATTTGCCACAAAGGAACCCACAGTGGCAGAGGTGAGTCCCTGTAAACCACAGTTCACTGAATGGCACTATATGCACCCGATACAGTTGTATGCCATGTGATGCTGACAGTTACTGTATGTTAAACTGGCATCATAATGGTCACTTTACTATATTTTTTATTGGTATTACTGTACATGATAAAGGCAGTGTGTGTATGTGTATGATGGTGGTGGTGGTGGTGGTGGTGATAGGGGGTTATCCAAGGATATTTCTGCAGATTGAGAGCAGGGAGTTTTAGTTCCCAGAGAGTGTCCTCCACTGGAGGAGTCAGATAAGCCGTCTGCTGTGAATGTCACGTGGATGATTTCTGGAGGGACACACAGGGGTTTTTCCTTTGAGTTCTGATTACGGCCCCGTCTGAGGCGTGTTCTGATCTGAGCGCTGGTCTCGCTTTGATGATGTCAGCCACAGACAAGAGGATCATCTGTCAGCTTTGATGTCCCCGAAAGGGTTCCCGTCCATCTATATGCCTGCTACAAACACAGTGACCGTATGGCCACACCAAAATGCCTGTTTTATTATTGATTTGTTATTTTGTTTGTTTATTTGTTTTTATTTTTTTGACTTGTCATCTGGATTTTTAATCTAGATTTGAATTCATGTCAGAAAACATATATACTGTACCAGTAAAAAGTTTGCATACATTCTTTCTTTGTTTTTCCTATTTTCCAAATTTTGGAATAATCGTAAAGACATTAAAACTGTGAAATACCACAAATGGAATTATGCAGTGACCAATAAAGTGTTATAAACAAATCAAAACTATCTTACATTTTTAGATTCTTCAAAATAGCCAAAAAATATTTTTTTTAATTAAAATTAAAAATCATACATTGGCATCATCTTCACTATTTATGTTTGTCTATGGAACAAATTTCAAACCTTTAAGCATCAGTCTTTACATCAAAATCTCTTTGAATGCATGTTTCCCATTATCTTCCCATTATCAGGTGTGTCCAAACTTTTGACTGGTGCTGTATATAGGATCATACATGCAGCCAGTGGTGTTTACACCACAGGCAGCCAGGGTGACACGGAGGAGGAATAAGTTGGATCTTTCACGGGCTGTTGAGCCCATCTTCCTCCTGTCTGTAGAGCAACAGTTAGACGCCTCCTCATTCACATTGATTTAGCAATTCCCCCTGCCCACATCTCTAGGGGGGGAGGGGGGATCACTAGCAGGAAACAGCTCAAACACAGTCTGAGCCAAAAACCTGCCGCTGCGGATCTTTTTCATACTCCCGTGTATGTAGCTAGAGGCAGGCATCACAAAAAATGAAATGTTTATTCTAGGTTTGATGTATTTATGTATCCCATACAGGTGTAGCGTACAGTACCTGTCCTCTCCTCTGTGTGACTCAGATTCAGGTGTGTTATTACCTGTTTCCCCAGCGCTGGAGGAGCGGAGAGATGGAAGATGGATGAGTCACAGCCGAGCTGTAAGACAAAGGTAAATGAGGGCTCTTATTGGGACAGGCTTGGCTGTCACTTCCTGTGCTGTTTACTTCAAGCTCCGTGGCACCATCTGCAGAAATTATACCAGCTCACCGACTTTTCTTGACTGAGGCAGAATTTTAAAGAGGCAGAAGAGGTGCTTTTTGCTTTTTTTTTTGTTATAAAAGCTGTGATTAAGGAATTTGTGTGTTTTATTATAAATGAGACTCCCTGGTAGAAATGCTGAACAGTTTGTTAACCAATTGAAACTTGCTATGGTAGTGTGGTGGGTGATATGAATCCTTTGATCTATCAGTCATTTTGGACCATTTTGAGGAAGCTGTGCTCACGGTCCCATTAGCTTGCACTTCTGTCTGTTTGCTTTGTGTTTACTATGCACAGAGTTCTATTCACATACACAATTACATTATGCAACTGTCTTTTCTGCCAGTATTTGCAGCTAAAATATTATCTTTCTCATTAGTGTTTGTGTTACTTGAGCACTTGCATGTTCGCCCTTGACCCCTAGAGGGCGATGTAAGGAGGCACATCCCCAAGTTTCAGTGATAATGACATCACAGCCTCACTCCTCATCCAGCAGCCAGCTCTCTGCTGGTGCAGGCACAAAGGGTCAAGGTTTTGGGAGCAGACAGTAGCCACGTATTTCACAGGAGAGATGTCTTGGAAAGAAAAACAAACTTCTACAGCACGCTGACCTTATCAGGATTCACCCCTCTCCCTCTCAGTCTGTTCACATCCCTCACCGTGCTCAAACCTGCAGCTCCCTCATTACCTGCAGACCCGCTCTCACCTGGTGGGAAGTGCATGCCTCACTGTGCTGTCTCCATACAGCGAGCTTTCAGGTCAGTCAGCCAGTGATTTATTGGATCCCGTGTCACTGTTAATTAAGGCTGGGGGGAAGACCAAGGGAATGCAGAAGTTTCTCAATGCGCTGCTGCTTTAAAATCGTGTTTTTACCACTACATTGTCTGAGTTATCACCCCCCTCTAATTACATTTGTTCTCTCACTTCTCTTGCTGTCGTAGTCCCTCACTCCGCCTCTCTTTCTTCCCTTTTCCCCTCACACTGTCCGTCCTCCTCCCTCACTCCCTTCAGAATCCTTACAATTGTGTCTGTCCCTCTGGAATATATACTTTGTGCCCCGAGTTTCTTGTCTTGGCCCATGAAATGGCAGAGACGCACATTTTAATGTCATATCCATAGGGAATGGCAGAAAGACATGACACTGATCTAAAATCCACACAGGATTTTCCATCCTCTATCCATTTCCCCAGTGTCACACACTCAATTGGAATCCAGAGGACATGTGTCTGGCTTCATTTGAACTGAAAAAGTAGCCAAAAAGCAGTCTTTACCTATGGACAGAAAAAGCTGAGAAAATATGTGTTATAACTTCATGTAGAGATGATCAATGCTGTTCAATTTTCACATGTACGATGTGATGACACCATGGAGGCAATCTTAGGGCATTGAATTCACCTATAATTCTTATTTTTCTGTGTGTGACAGCGCCCCCTGTAGGTGCAGGTGGTGCTTTGAATTTGGTTGAGACGATACCTGTGTGTATTAAGTAGTTGATTAAACAGATCACTGACTTTTAACTGTTACACTGGCATTCGTTCCTGTTTATTTGGTCATTCTGCACGCTATTTGATAAAGCATACCGCTGAAATGTGCTGCCGTGAATGGGTGTGCGTGATATTGTACTTTTCGGGAGACGTATTCGGTGAGAAATAGCCCGCTGTGGAGTGCACATTAACCGGAGTTAAATTGGTTCGATAAGGCGGCGGAGACTCATCATTTAGACCCGAAATGGCTTATTATGAACTTCAGTTACTTCAAGTATCTTTTTTCGTTTTTTCTTTTGCCCGTGGAATTTGGGCAATTATTTTCTGAGAAGGCGGTACAGTGATTGCTTCATAGTTGGCTGTGTTGCTGTTTTTTTAATGTACAGGAGCTTTTCCGTTGGCTTTTAAAATGCAAGATCCCCGGTGGTGTGAGGACTTCCCTACACCGTAGAGTTTAACCGTTTGGGGTGTTGAAACGAATACGATACGACTGACATGCCTCAAAAATTGTAGACGTGCCCAGTGGGTTGTTTTACCATGTTCTTTGTTGATTGTGGTTTATATGCTCCGTTTGAATCGCACTCAGTACTCACAACCATTGATTTATCAGCATATACAACATCAGCACTGGGTAACGTGCTTTAGCCATTAAGATCAGTCGTTCAACAGATGCTCCCCACTTCCTGCTCGCTAATCAGTGAGAGGATCGAGGATACCCCACCTTCCACCGGAGATACTTTTTGCAACCAGCATCAGGTCAGGTGATTTATTCTTATCCTCTCTCAGCGTCGTGCTGTCCCATTATGCTTCCTCGCCCCTCCTTAATGAACATAAAGAATATATAATTTCTTATTCTATTCAACTTTTTCTTGCTTTCATGAGCAATTCCACTTGATGGTGACGTTGTATTTGATGGTGGCGTTGCAGCTGTATTACACATTGTAGATGGTGTGACATTAAACATTAAATATTTGCAGACATTTTTTTCTGTCTATTAAAATTCAAATTAAGGCATCCTTTGTCAAGTGGAATTCATGACACGTTAAATATACGAGCCCATCCATGGTTTATGCAAGATATATCCTCTGCAGGGGATTCACTTACAGACTTTTCTGAAGGACAAATGTAAGGAAATATTTATGATCGTTTGATGAGGATGTTTTCAGCACTCAGCCTTTCCAAAGAAATGTTGGATGCTGGGTTGTGTTCTGTGTAATCCTTCCTGTGGTCAGTGGGGATCTACGTGATGTCTGGACGTGTCTGAGGAAGGCCTTGGCTTGGCCTGTTCACAGTTTCCTCAGTGACAGTCTTTGGTGGCTTATCTTTTGCGTTCAGTTTAACTTTTTTTGTCATAGCTGACACAGCCAAGAATCTCAGCATTGCACTGAACTTAATATATCCAAATTACCGTTCTGCATTCGTTTGGTAGTCGATCAAATTGGCAGAATTGACAGTTGTGTCGGAGGTGTTTCCGTGAGGTGCTGGGAGACTGATGCAAGAATGCAGGTGGAAGGCGCAAGAACGTCCAAGACCATTTAAAGATTCATCAACAACCTCTGCCACTTGGAGACAAAACACAAAGTCGATCCCATATTTTTCAAACAATGTGAAAAAGGGTTAACTGCCTCCTTTCACTCCTCCTCCTCAGTCGTCCTGCATTTTGGGGGGGGGGGGGGGTGGCTGTTCCAGTCATTACGCTGTTTCATAACCTCCAGGTGTTCAAGAGAGACAGAGATAGAGAAGTGACAGTGGGGTGGGGGTGGGGGGGTCCATAACTGGACAGGTCATGTAAATCATATCATGCAGGGACATATGTAAATTCATATTACGTTTTCATAAGTCATCTGTCCTCCAGATTATAGGAGTCTTAGAGCATAAATATTAGATTATTTTAAATGAAGTAATGTCGATATCAACCTTTGTCCAAAGCCAGCATGCCCTCCAGACTGGACTGCTGCAGCTCTCTTCTGGCTCCAGAAAGTGCCATTAGAGCTTTCCATCTGATTCAGAATGTAGCCGCTCAACTGATCTGCAACCAACCAAAACAGCCATGTCTCATCCTTCTACACAGGTTACCTTTTATGGCTCGAAAACCTACCTAATCAGACTAGATCTTGACTTCCCAATCTGTGACCCCCTCCCCTTCCCAGCACTGTGGTGAGAGCTGGCACTTGTAAAACAGATCACAATTTAAGCTCAGAAGATAAAAGCCGGGTGTCAGCTGAAGTTTCTGCAGTTGTAAAAGCTCAGTGGTAAACACTTTGTGGTGGTGCAGGCTTAAGGCGGTACAAACTCGGTGGCTGGAAATTGGTGGTAATAGTTTAAGGTCGTGTACCCCATGACAGCACTTACTCCCCTTGTGGCTGTGTTTCCCATAATGGCACTATATTTCAAGGATGACACTAATGACTCAGCATCTGTGCAGCTACTTGCATAACCCTATTGTGTGCACTAGCTGTAAGCGGCTGTGGATAAGAGTGTGGGCCAAATGGTCAAATGTAAAAATGTAATTATCTCATGCCAAGTTAAGCACAGTTGATATTTACTGTTAGATACTATCGTCATCATATTCACTCACCTATATTTATTGACAATCTGAAAAAATGAACAGTTACAGCAAAAAGGTAATTGCATGTACAAACTGTGATGAACATGGTTTCAGCACTGTATCTTGGGATTGTAAATCTGTCATTACCATACTCCATGAAGCTGCTGACAGTCCTCATAATTATATCGTTTGACTTCCTAGAGCTAATTTAAAACCTGTCCCTTAGTAATTGGTAAGATTCCCAAGACTACATGATGAAGCTTGCATATGTTGAGGGGGGGGGGGGGAGTGCAGGCGCAGGGCATTGGATGTCACTGTCTCATGTGCAGTTCATGCAATGCACTGAGGTGTTCTGTGGCTGTAGTGAGGTGTGATGTGAATGTTGTAGGTATGCTGTCGATGTTGTACAATTGTTGTGCTTGTATTGACATGTTCTGTATTGTAGACATGCTGTAGATACTGTGAGAGGTTCTGTAGCTGTTACATATATTGTGAGGTGTATTGTACACATTGTACATGTGCTGTAGATGTAGTCACATTTGCTGTATATGGTGTAGATTTGCTGTATACGTAGGGAGATGTGCTATAGTTTCTGTAGCTGCTGTGAGGCAGACAAGCCTCTTCCTTCATCATGCCCACTGCAGACAGCAGTAAGGTACATTACCTGAGACTAATTATGGCTATAAGGCACTGTACATTACCGGAGAGTAATTATGACTGTAAGGTACATTACCTGAGAGCAACTATGACTGTAAGGTACATTACCTGAGAGTGATTAAGACCCCCTTCTGTGAGATTCCCCCATGCCTTAATAGGCCTAATTTAGCGCCACTAGCTCAGTGTTCTGGCGTTTTCCTCCCTCTCATTATAAAGCCAGGCGTATGATGGAGGGCCAGAGGAAGAAGTGAATACTCTCCACAATCACCCTAAAGTGTAACTGTCACCCTGTTTTCTCTCTGTTTTTGTAATGTGTTCTCTTTGTGCATAGCTATACAAACTAAAACACATACACACACTTACACACGAACCCATACCCATACACACAAAGCTCACACATACACACAAAGTGGTGAGTATGCATTTGGCTCCACCTAACTAAAAAGTAAACATGGACATTCTCATGGCTCTTGCTGCACTGTAGGACATTATCATCAGCTTTTATCGATTTACCAGTTGTTGGATTTTAAATACATTCTTTCTGAGGTCCAAACGCCTGTTGTTATCCAAAGACGATTATAGTCATCTATTGCATGAGTGGAGATACAAGAGAATCCTATCAAGTCAAGTCTGTTCAATCTGCTCACCCATGGCTGAATTTGTACCAAGGTGCCATAAAGGGACAGATTGTAAAAGATTTTGTTTGTCTTTAACTTTCATCTGCAGGGTCAGCACATAGGCACAGGTTATGATGGCCTCACAGAGCACAGATTCAGATTTCTTATCACTTTCTTTCCACTAAAGGCAGCCTTTTCAGTGTTTCTGTACTATTATTCTAGGGGAGATTAATTTCAGTGTCCTGCTTCTCTTAGTGTC
The DNA here is from genome assembly GCF_013368585.1 of Megalops cyprinoides. Classification (NCBI taxonomy): domain Eukaryota; kingdom Metazoa; phylum Chordata; class Actinopteri; order Elopiformes; family Megalopidae; genus Megalops; species Megalops cyprinoides. The sequence goes on along the minus strand of NC_050596.1, from coordinate 8,198,319 downwards.
AAAGTCACAGAGTTCCTCCAACCAACAGTAACTGTCCTCTGCCAGCAACAAGCCAGGTCTGCCCTCAATAGGAGAGAAGGTACTGTATAACTTCAGTCTCCTCCCTCATCATTATAACCATTAGGTCATTAAAGACTACAGACCTGTCAGTGACAGGCCAAGCCTGCCCCCTGTGGGGCACAGGAGGTTACTGCAGTATTCTTCCCTGCCATGAAAACCAGTGGCAGAGAGCTCACCTTGTGGCAGTCCTGAATCTGTTTTTTTGAATGTCTGGCTGAAATAGAAGGGTAAAAATGACCCACCCATTAAAAGATAATTCCTTTTTTCTTGATTGCATATAATGTGATAGCTTTATGTGCACTTCCAACAGAGTCAGATAATTTATTTACTCTACTGACTTTAAGGAAAAATCAATGTTTCTCAGTCTGTCTTTGCTATAATCAAAAAGGCTAAATTTGGGTTATTATTATTATTATGCATATCTCTTGACAGAATATATATCTTGACAGAACTAAGCCAAAAGGGATTCACTGATGGTTCAGAATAGTGCAATGATCGCACTATAACTTAACCATTAATCAGCACTGCATTCATTGCATGCACTGTGGCGTAATTCAAAATCAAATTCATACTTAAATTTCCATCAAGCCTCCAGACTAGTGAATCGATATCCAGGGTGGTTATCAGTATAATGGTAGCGTTCTCTGTCTCCCCCGTTTTTTGGTCATGGGCCACCATTGGAAAATACAGTCTACTGATTGAAACTGCTAAAGCTTAAGAGTAGAAATGAGTACTGAGACATAAGACCTACCAGCAACATGCCACACCTGCCCCCAGCAGGACAAAGTGAGTATTCCAGGCACAGACCGGCAGAGAGCTGCCAGGAAGTGATCAGAACCCGATGGACAGTGAAGCCCATATGCACAGCAGTGCCTCCTGCTGCCCTGCTCTGGAGCAGCGTGCTGTCTGAGCATTAGCAACAGGTTGTGCTCTGTAAGCAATCCCTCTGCAGCAATGACATTGTTATCAGAAAGACCCCCCCTGCTGTTACATACCTAAAATCAATAGAAAAACAAGTGTCTCTTTCAGTCGAAACCAGCCATAAACATCCTGATCCCAGCACGCTGTATATTTTAAGCTCAGCGGGAGGATGTATTCATTTCCTCATCAGATCTGATTTTCCTTTGAGCCATAAAAGCGTCTGCTAACTGTAACAGCAGGGGAGTAAGTCGTATCCAAATTCCTACCAAAAAAAAAAACTACTACCTTAATGTCACTGATACATTCTGACGCTCCAACAACATGAAAGCAACATGGTGAGAGCATCGTGGGCCTCCTGGGCTTCGCCACCATGTTTTCAATCAGACAGACTACAGAGACCCATCTGCTCTGCCTCTCTTGGCCTCCTTATCAATATTTATCTTTTTAATATACATTCAGTAATATATTTATCACAGCAGCATCCCCAGATGATCCCTTTCAGTTCATCGGCTTTTATTTGCCGTGGCAGTCTGTGTAGTCAAACTGTCACAGGATACGGCACAAGGTGCTATTTCTGGAGGAAATCCAAAAAACAGTAATAATGGAAAAGTGAAATTGAGAAAAAAAATGTAATCATTATTTCCGACTCTTTGCTAAATACGAGGGGGAGAGACTGGTGTTGGTAAAGATGTCTTATGTCTATGACAGTGCAGTGATGAGATAGGTTAGGGGGGCTTTATTCTCTGTCATTCAGCCATACAGTGGTGAGAGAGAGGTCATTGCCTTTAGTGAAATCCACTGTTGTCCCAGAGGTACGCAGAAGGATCTCTGATGCTCAAAGCAAACAGACATCTCCTATTGTGTATGCACGTAAGTATTACTCCACATGTGCAATTTTAAATCAGTACTGGTCCGTCAACATTACTGCAAGATCAGTAGCCATGTCTCAGAACTCTGGGTTGTGTTGTGAGCACAACATTGTCCTGTATACATTCATGTCAAACTCTTTTGTAGACAAGCTCTATTCTTTTTTTTGATGCCTGCCTCTGTTTGCTGAAAGAAGGTGTGTGTGTCTTTGTATGGGAAGGTTCAGATTACAAATAAGTGTAGGGTGTTTTTTGATTGACAGTGGAATAAATCAACAGGAATCGCAATTTCAGGCATCAACAGCTTCAATCCACTTTAGCTCACGCTTGCATGTCACTTTTAATTTTTCAGATACTATCAGCTTTAGTTTAGCATGTACCCATGCAGTGAGTGCTCCCATGGAAATTTCACCAGGAGTATCCCTGCATGGTCACTGACTCACTGACTTGGCACTGACTGAGTATGGCACTGACTGAATTAAAGGCTATCACTTTAAGAAGTGTGTTAGTGCTTTCTTCTTTCACTAATGAATGTTATCAGATTAAGAGATACACTTAATCTGACTCAGTATTTCCACTCTAACCTTGTACGGATCAATCCAACTTTCACCCCTCGATCACTTTCTAGTTACCATGGTGCCTGGCAGTGATTGGACAGGGTCATTAAAGGGGTCACATTCCTGGCATAGCCATTGGTCCAGTGTTTGTGTGTTTTCTGGGAGATCTGCCATTCTGCCATTATCAGTTACTGACATGAGGGTCAAAGTCCCCATAGAAACAGAGGAAGAGCACTCACAGCCAGAACACACATGCATAAAGGACATTCACACCATACACACACTGCATTTACACATACGTACACACTCTGCCTATTGGCCTTTCTGTGGCCTGATTGGGTTTTGTCCTATGGACAAATAACTATAGTTCTGATAAGTGTTCACACCTGATGGTTTAATAACATCCCAAAAAGCTGAACCTGACAGTACACCAGTTTACTAAAATCTAAGAATAATTTGTGAATATGTGAACGCCACATCTACTGCTTGAGACCTACATTCATATTCTGTAGTGGTTAATAAACGTGGTCATATATTTGCTGACATCAATGCCAGCGTGTTTATGAATTTAGTATCCCATAAAAACTATCAGAATTATCTGTGTGAATCTGGATAAACCTCGTTAGAGTGAGACGCTTGCTGAGCTTGTGGCCCCTCCCTTTTTTACAAGCTACACTTTATACTTATTAAACACCTTTGTCTGTGTGTCGCTCAGACCAGTACAGTCCTGTGTTCATCCCTCAACCGCCAGCAGTCTACAGCTTAGCACACAACACAGGTGAGTTTCACTGAGGGTCGCTCAGCACAGAGTCACTACTATAAAAATGTGTGATTGAAATGATATATTATTATACAATACTTTTGATTAGATTAATTGATTGTGTAGATTGACCTATGTTGATGACTAACTGTCAGAGCTGATTACTGTAATAATAGATTTATGTAAACTGGTAGTTGGAAAGGAAGTTGTGAACATTAATAATAATAGTAGCTTGGTATTTGATTATTTCTGTTGGCTTTTGAGAGAGGCTTTGTTCCCTCAGCGCTTCTGTTGCTTTCAGAGGTTGTGATGACGTTAGTACAATGTTAAAGAGATGTTAGGAAAGCTTTGCGTGTCTGTAAGACTGAAGAGAATTGGGGCCCTTCTGTGGAGAGGTGTTGGACAGTGGGGCAGAGAGGTGTGGGGTTGAATAGTAGAATAGCATGGGGCAGTGGGGCAGAGTGGTGTGAGGCAGTGGGGCTGAATGGTGTGAGGCAGTGGGGTAGAATGGTGTGGTGCAGTAGGGTAGAGTGGTGTGGGGCAGTGGGTAGAATGGTTTGGGGCAGTGGGTAGAATGGTGTGGGGCATGAATGGTAGAATGGTGTGAGGATGAATGGTAGAATGGTGTGAGGCAGTGAGGTAGACAGGAGCTTTGATGGATCCTACACTATATGCAGCTTGTGTGGGGTGAAGGAAGGGCAGGGGTCAGAGTATGCAGTGGCCGTCTGAATGGGCTGCCTGTGTCCTTTGACATGAAGTAAAACAAATCTCCTTTCGCCACAGTGTCCAGGATGCTGAGGGGTATTCTGCTCATCCTGGCTGCGGCTGGTAGGACTCCATGCGTCTTTTCATTTATATATATATATATATATATATATACACTGTATATTTCACAAGTGACTTTCTGCTGCTTTCTACACCTGCTTTCTGTTACCACTATCTCCCAATGCTTTCCAGTGTTTTTCTCTCTGCTCGCTTTACACTGCTGCACTCTCCACTTTATTTTCCCCAAAATCCTGTTATAAAAAGCATGCTAGTGGGTTTCCCAAATGTTGATCTGTGAACGGCTGTCTGCTTCTGTGTCCAGGTCTCCACGCATTGCCCCTGCCGAACAATGTGCTCGGCTCAGTCCGGGTCCAGAGCCCTGTTCCGGTGGAGGCACGAAGGCAGGGCACCCAGCCTTCACGCGCACATATTGTGGACCTGCGATCAGGCCTGCCCCAGAACTACGTCAGCGAGATGGACCGGAGGGTGGGCGACTGTACGTTTAAGCCCTTCACTAATGATATGTGTGCGTGAGTGTATTTGAATGCGTATGCATTGTGTGTGTGTGTGTGTGTGTGTGTGTGTGTGTGTGTGTGTGTGTGTGTGTGTGTGTATGCGTGCACGCGTGCGTGATAAAAACAGTGCGTCTCTTCCTCTCACTGACTCTCCTCAGACTATGTCCCTCCATCCACTGACCAATTCAGACAAGGCACACAGAACTCCCGGGCGGTCCTGGTGGACCTGAGATCTGGGCTGCAGAAACCCGCTGTGGGAGAGATGCAAAGGAACCTGGGACCCGGTGAGCTCATGGGCGTGACAGGGTGGGGCAGGGAGGGGTGGGAAAGATGGCTCTGTGTTACGATATTGGCAGTGCTTCTCTATGTCACAGTAGCAACTGTGTCTCTGTGCTGTATAACAATAGTGACTGTGTGTATGTACTGTGTTAGTGCAGTGACTTTGCCTCTGTGCTATATTACAGCGGGGGTGGCAGTGTAGCATAGTGGTTAAGGATTAGGACTCATAACCAAAAGGTTGCTAGTTTGATTCCTACTGTAAATATCTAGCTGTATAAATGAGTAATATTGTTAAAAAAAAAAAAAAAACTCTAACCAATGTAAGTGACTCTGGATAGGAGCATCTGCTTTACATTACATTATATTATTGGCATTTAGCAGACACTCTTATCCAGAGTGACTAACATCAATTACAGGTTTTTATGGGTTTTATAGGTTTTTATGTTATCCATTAATACAGCTGGATATTTACTGAGGCAATTGTGGGTTAAGTACCTTGCCTAAGGGTACAGCAGCAGCACCCCCGTGGAGAATCGAACCAGCAACCGTTTGGTTACAAGTACTTCTCCTTAACCGATATGCTACACTGCTAAATGTCAATAATGTTATGTAATGTAACAGTGGTGAATTTATCACCATACGGTGTGACATTGGTGACTGTATCTCCATGCTGTGTTAAAGTAGTGACTGTTTCTCTCTGTGTTCAGTATATGTCCCCCCCTCCCTGGATGGTTTCAGGCAAGGTACCCAGAACTCCAGAGCCATTCTGGTGGACCCTAGAACTGGTCTTATGGTGGAGCCCATAGGAGAGATGGCAAGAACCAACTTACTGAATAGTGAGTGTTTTTGTGTTTGTTTGTGTACAGCATGCAGCAAAATATTCTTATCAGCTGTACCGATATAGCCAGTATTGTGGTTCTGTGTGTTTCAGGTGAGTCAAGAGCAGCAATGCGCCCCCTAGAGTCCAAACAGAAATGTCAAGGCCATATCATCATGGAAAAATGCTATACCTTCTTCCCCAATTCCCAGACCTTCGAGCAAGCTGAGGTTCATATTGCCTTTCATTCACACACACATAGAAAACACACCCACACATTACTGAACACCAAACTGAAAAACTGCATAATGACTTTGTCTGAAACACTGAAAATACATAAGATTTGCGTACATACTCCTACACTGCTCCACCATAGCTACCAGTATACTCTAGAATGCATTTGTGAGGAAAGAAAACCAACTGAACAAGCTCTGTATCTGTTCTGAGAGAGTGTGTATGTGGATCTGTCAGTGTATCAGTGTGTCTATCCTGACAGAGTGTTTATACGTGTCCTGTAGGCAACCTGCCAACAGCTCTCTCCTGGGGGACACCTGGCCTCTGTGACAAGCTCTGACCTGCACACTCGCCTCATTTCTATGGTAACAGAGGCAAGCAATGGCCCTGTGCTGACCTGGCTGGGAGCAGCTCTGAAGGTCAGTCATGATTCCTCCCCCTCAGCTGCCAGTCACAGCATCCCAAATAATTAAACCTTCTTGTGGTGTGTGTCTGCCTGTGTCAATGCCTGTGTGTGTATCTGTGTGTGTGCCTTACAGGTGGATAAATTTCAGTGGATAGATGGCTCGCCCTGGAGCTATAGCGACTGGATGCCTGGATATCCCAGCACACGGAAGGACAGTGAGAAATGTGTGGAGATGTTCCGCATCGGTGAGACTTTCCCCGTGTTTATGAGAGCTGAACAGATTACATAACCTCACAGAGTCAGTCAGCATTATGAAACAGTACATTTAAGTCTACAGATTCATTAACAGTTACAAATTGCCCTCACAGCAATCTGCATTTACAGCTTGGGTTTATCACACCTGAGCACAGATACTGTAATCAAAGCACAATGATAAAACTGTGATCGGCATGTCCTCAGGGAAGCTGGGCAGAGTTCAGCATGCCTGGCTTTGAAGTGAACATTGAACAATAGATATTGATTATTGTTGAATCAAAGGACAAGCGGCCCAGCAAACATTTCTGCAAAACATCTGAGCAGCCATTTGGCACGAGGAGAGTGGACAGCAGTGGAGTTGCACACAAAATGGAGAAGCAGCAAAAAAACTGAAAATTGGGGCCAAGGCTTGAGAGATGAGTTTCCTGGTGTTTCCTGGTCGAAGGATGAGGTTCACCAGTCTGCAAAAGCTAACACTCGTTGTAGTAGGGTACAGAGGCGAGCGTGTGTGTCATGTGTGTAGGGTGTTGAGGAGTGTGAGCGTGTTGCGTATTGAGGAGGTCTGTGCGTGAATCTATCGGTGTCTCTTTACAGATGAGGGGTGGTGGAGTGCAGTTGACTGTGGACTCTCAAGAGCCTTCATCTGCTCCTACCCGCTTTCAGCCTGAAGACTTTAATCATCTCTCATTTTACATCAAAAACTGCCAATTTTGTATGAAATTGTTTTCCAATGATTATGCTTCCAGTGGATCATAATCTGCCTCATAATAAATGCAGTAAAATGTTGTAAAATGTGTTCTTGGTTTTGTTTTCAACATGAGACAGAAACAATTAAAAATGAATTATTGTTATTATCAGTAGTGGTAGTATTTATTGTCACATCAAAGCAAAACACTTCAAATAACCCTGTATGTTTTAACTGAACTTTCCACTTACAAATTAAAACCCAACTGTATACATACATACCCCAAAATGATTAATTTGAATGATAGCTTTAAGCTAGTTTGAATGAGTAAACTAATGATAGTTTGATTAAGTTCAGGGGTTTGAAATGTATGTGTGATTTGAAATGTAGTACTGTAAATTGATAATGAAAACAAGAGTTTTCTTAAGAATGTCCTATTAGGGTATCCGTAGTAAACTGATGATTCCCGGGCATTTGCTCAGAGCGGCGGTTCTTTCGTCCACTGATCTGTATTGTGTCTGGATGGTACAACAACGGACACAGTGAGTAGATTGACGGATCCTACAATGATCATAGTGCATATGCGCAGCGTCTTCTCTAACCTGATATCCGTAAAGACAAAGAAGTTGATTATTTCACGCTCATCTATTAATTACAGAACAGTGTTATGGTGTATCGGACGCGTGGGAACGTCCCTGAAGTGTACAGTGCATTCTGGTATGGCAAAGTCTTCCTGCATGTAGGGGATTCTGGGACTTCGGAGGACCTCGTTGCTCGCTCTCAGTGTCATGGCGACCAACATCGAACAAATTTTCCGGGATTTCGTTATGAATAAAATCAAAGAAATTGAAGACGAAGGTCAGCCTACTGGGTAAATATGTATTTCGTAGCTGTTTATAACTGCACATGGATCGAGAGACAAACACTCCGAATTGTGTAGGGAGTATTTTCGTGGTGTGATTTTCAGCAGTTGGACGCGCAGGCCGGTGCGATGGCACACAACGGCATGCCTTTTTGTGTTTGCAGGTAGCTAACGTTAGCCTACTAGCTAATTCTGCTAAGAGCACAGCTAGCTGGCAAGCTAGTTGGTTACATAAGCTGCTAAGTAGTTTCCATAGTGGCTAATTAGCTAGCTAGCGATGGATGCGGTGAAGGTGCATAGCTAGTTAGGTGAAGTTGGCTAGGTAAGAAGGTGGAGTGGGTTTCAAGAAATCCGACTTTTTAATAGCAGCTAGCCAGTCACTCACACTGGCTAGGTAGATTGCCCGTGAAACCATTATGGGAGCGTTTATTCATTTAAGGAATACATCCTGGCAGCGTACTTGCTAGCGCGACCGTGGTATTGTAGTTATCGTCGCATCGCCAAACGTATGAATTTGTGTCTTGTAGTGTCAGGAAACACTGGCTTTAAACGGAGACGTGCGAGTTCTGCGCCCACTTTTCAATATTTTGTCTATACTAGCCAGCCTACACGATCTTGCTAGCAAGCTACCGTTTTAGCGCCATATTGCATTAATAGTTAGCTGCCTAGTTAACGCGGTTTCAAATGTGGCTATCGTAATGCGGTTTTAAATCGCAAGTTAGCTGATCGTTGCATTTGATTTTGGGCAGCCGCATGGAACTGTGATTGTGTTAAAATGTACACAGCTACCCCGCGTCTGCTCCGGGCCTAACAGCGAGGACTGCGCCGCGGTGAGCCGCGCAGGCGGTGCGCAGTAGTGCAGCCCAGAGAGACCGTGGGACCGCTGGGCAGGCCGCAGCAATGCCGCTTTCGGACATCGTTAAGTGCAGGTGGTTTGCGGTAATGCAGTTCAAAAGAGACGTTTAGCAGCCTAGAGGCCGATCGCGAATACAGCTCAAAGAGTCAGATTTCCTGCTGTAAACGAAAACTCTGGCTAACTGGCCAAACGGCTCCGGTGTTCCGTTTGGTCTATCTTACTACAAGTCCAGGCCGAAATCGGCGAAGCGGTCATTCAAGTCGCGCAAGTGGTTTATATGTTTGTGTGGACTATAATCATTCGTAATTCATCTGCCACTGCCGGGTAATTAAAATCACTCAGACGTTAGCGAGGCTACAGCATATATTAAGCAGTCCGCAGATCGGTGTTGGGTAACGCCACACTCTCTGGTTCCCTGGAAAGAGTTTCAGCGTTGTCCCAAACAACTCGAAGCAGCTGACGGTGAAATTAGCCGTAGATATAATTTTGGCGCCAGCAAGCGTCAAAGGCATGGGTTTAGATTTAAGTACAGATCCATGAACGGTCGGGTTATAATGCTGAATTGCCAGCTTTTTGGGGGGGTCTTTCCTGTGGTCTTTGTCTTACACAACTACACTCTAAATTAGTTTGTTCAGAGATTGGGCGGGGGGGAGGGGGGTTGCCGGCGGCACTCTACTGTTAGCTCGGTAGCTCAGTCTTTTTACCTGCAGCAAGTGAACAACAAAGCACACCTTCTGGTGTCGAGGAAGCATTTATATATGCATGTCTATGTTTAAATGTGATCCAGCCAATCAGAAAGTGATCAAAAGTAATAAGCACCGCTGTGTTCCATAGAGGACAGTGGGTGGGTGAGTCAGTAATTCGCAGTATTCATGCAGTTAATGGTGATCTGATCTTCAGCACTTTTATTATGCAGTAGTGCGTGGTGCAGTTGTCATGTGTTTATGATTCTTCTGTCCTTCTGCTGCACTCTGTTGTATTTTTAGTCTTCTGTGTTGTTCCTTTGTTCTTGTGAATTGTCATGTTGTTGCAGTGTTTTTGACAAACAAATTGATCCTGTGGTTATTAATAAAGGGTCTGGCTGGCTATCCGATTCGAATGTTGGCTTTAATAAACATGGTGCATCAACAGTGGGCAGCGGTGAAACTGGAACCTGTGTGTTTACTTTTGGAATGCCCCCTGGCACACAGTTACATCACAATCTTAAGTCATTCTCAGGCTCTCAAATTTACATCACAGTCTTAATCCGAGAACCTTGACTGAGGTGGATTTTCTTAGTGCTATTTTTCCTACTTTTGAAATTGACTCACAGACTCAAACTGTGCATATGATGCTTGCGAGACACAGGTGTCAGTCTGAAGCCTCATATATTGGTGCCTTGTGAGGTTTGTTGAGGCTTAGTGCCAGTTGCTGAAGAAGTCTATATTGAAGTCTTTTGATTGACTGAGCATGGTAGGAGAAGCTGGTCTTAATTGCCAGCGTGCTTGAAAAGTCCTACAGAAAACCTTCTTTGATCCACTGACAGTATGGTGTGAATAAAAACATATCCAGTACAGATGTCCAGTGGTGATGTTTTAAGTCTAAAGGGAGGGGGTCCTCCTCCTGGGACCCGCAGCAGGCTTGAATGTGAGAGATAACATTACAGCTTTATGCGCTGGTTTGATATATGAATAGACCTACGTGCGTGAACGTTTGCTGGGCTTTACCCTCTACTGTAGGTCAAGCCCCTGTAATCAGAGTCCTGTGCGAGAGCTGAGTAGAGCTGTGGTGCCTGCTTGCAGTGTCAGTAACTCTTCATCTTGCCCGTGTCAGTTCGTCCCAGGAGCTTGCAACATGGACGCCCCCCCCCGCAAGGCCAGTAGGACAGCCCCTGTCACAGGTCACATTGAGGTAGCCTCTAGCTTTGTGGCCAGATTAGTGTGGGCAGCGGTGTGGCACAGTGCAGAGGAGTGAGACTTTCCTGTTGTAAATACCCAGCTGTATAAGTGGATAACATGTAAAATTGAAAAGATGTGTAAAACACTTGGAGATAAGAACGTACACCTGCTAAGCAAATGTAATGTTTCTGCGCTCCGTGGCTGCTCTGATATGTTTTCATATGTTCCTCTCTCCATGCCAAGTTTGATAATTTAGTGAAACTCTTGTTTGTTTTCTGTTGAGTATGAGAGCAAACTTCTCAGTGCAGTTGATCCTGAGTGAAGCCCCTGTTTAAAATGCTAGATATGTTAAGAGAAGCTGATGATAGGTCTCAGGGCACCTGTGGAGATCGACAGCCGGCTGCAGCTACACACATATGCTCCCACACATACCTGCACATACCTTTACCTTCACACACCTTAAACATACACTAACACGGGCAATTGCTCTCATCTACTCAGAATACACGTGCACTCTAACAAGCGTATAAACACACATGTAGTTTGTGTATATACTCATGGCCACACGTTCACAGACATACTTGATGCCTTTGTATTTATTGTGATGTGTCATCAGTGAGGTCCCTGGGCTAACGGCTCTTCTCTCCCACAGAGTGACGAGTGAGGGGCATCCCAACGGCGGCGTGTCTCATTCTGGCCTGGGAAAGAAGGCCGCTGATCCAATGGAGAGCCAGGGGGAGACTAACACACCCCCCCACGCAGCAGAAGCTATGGAACGTGCCAGAAATGCACAAATAGGTAAGTGAGCTTGGGATCAGGGACCTGCTCTAGGTGCAAAGAACAACACAGCTGTTAACCGAAGGATTTCTGTCCATTGACTCATTCTTGTAGACTCAGATGCGCTCATAGGTGCTTTTATTGTAACTCGTGTTTAAGTATTCACACTCATGACCGTATGTATTTCTTTGAGATGAAGGGAGAAAGAATATGTCTGCATTATTTGTACAGGGGCAGATTTCTTGCATGTCATTGTGGATGTGACTGATCAGTGCCTGAGTTGCTGAATTAGAGGGTGGAGCATCAGTAATGTTTGAAGTGAAGGAATGACCTGTGTCAAGGTTTCCATTGTTCCAGCTTAAGGAAGAAGTGGTTTTCTCTCAGGCTGTAATTTCCACTCTAATCATTTGAATCCAAACAATACTTAAATTCAAGGTGGCAAGCCCAGTCAATCAACGGCTGTTTCTGCCCCTTCATAGAGGAGGACACAATAATCTGGTTTGGAATAATCATGAAAGAAAATATGTGCTACATACTGTGTACTATCTGTCTTGGCATACAAGAAAGATCTCACGCTGTTCCGATGTAGCATTGTTAGGACATTCTGAACAGAAAAAACGTGGTAGACTTGTTGGAACTACACCAAACTTCCATTCGGTGATTTGAGCATTATTAAGCGCTCTGCAGGTAAATGTTTTCCATTGGTGTCTAATGAGGACAATCTCAAACAGCAGCATTAACTGAAAACAATGAAATACAGTTCCCAACATGGGGAATAGATGGAAAATGCATTACTGGTTTACCACGAGAGAGATGCAGGCATGTCCATCTGAATGTGACAGAAGTTATAAAGTTGCATAAAAACAGAAGAGGTTCTTATTCCCACAGCGTTTCCTTCATTAAGCAAAACACTTAAGGGAGTTTAATTCCATTTGTCCATTTTCTGCTGCAGAATTTACTATGGAAAAAAACATGAATGTATTTAAAAAAATAAGCCACATGCAAATGAACACTTCTCCAGAGTTACATAAACCTCGCTTGTGAAATTATTTAACTGTTCTTAAGCCTCCTCTAGTTCAAAGTATTTTAATGTTTTAACTAGCTGTAGCTAGCTAGCATGTATGGAAAACCCATACAAGTATAAAATTACTTTTAAAATCCATATACTGAATAAATGCAGAGTGTGGTGGGGGGAAACTCCAAACCTTCACCCTCCCTTGGGGGGAAAAAAGGAAAGAACTGAAAATCGTGTAGGCTCGTATAACCAGTCTCCTAGTACACCTGTTGTGTTTTCTAAATGGCTGGTTTCTTGGTTGTTCTGTGTTTGTAATTGAACCCCTGTTCTAAATCTGTGGGGTGAAAATGTCAGCTGAAGTAAAAAAAAAAAAAAAAAGCAGAAAAGCCACATAAAAGGCGGTATCCCTGCTGCATGAATGAGTGATGAGCGCATGGTGGTGTCTCAGCAGAGGAGGGTGAGGCCTCCGAGAACGCACCCGCTGTGGAGGAGCTGGCCGGCAAGGAGGGCAGCGAGACCCCGCGCAAGAAAAACAAGAAGCACAAGCGACACAAGAGCAAGAAGAAAAAGAGGAAACGCAAGGAGGAGAAGGAGAGCAGCTCTGAGTCGGGGGCAGAGTCGGACGGAGAGGCGCGAGGCCGGACCAGGTGAGACTCCCTGCCGATTGTATCACCCTGACGTCCTGTGTCACTGATCACACTGCTGAGTCCAGAAAAGATCAGGGTCTTTATGGCTTTTGTTTTTACATATCTGTTCAACTTTATACTTACTGAAGGAATTCAGGTTATGTAGCATCAGGGGACAACAATGCCCTCATCTAGGAATCCAGTCTGTAATTTTACCTTTGGGTTACAAGTCAAGCTTAGCACACTTTTATACAGAGTATTGACAGGATTTGTTTCCCAGCCCCATAAATTAAACCCCTCCATTTGCTGTCATTTATTTACACAACTTCAGAGTCAGGTGCCATCCTTGGACAATGTTTTCAAATAGGTCAGTTGATAGGTTAATTAATTTCTCAGTTTCTTCCTCGCTCTTAGTTTTGTAAAGAATAGAAATCAACCTGGTTGGCTGCACCAGCATAGTTCTGCTTAACGAGAAACTTTAAATTTGAAAGTATAAGCTTCAGAGGGTATTCTAATGTGAAACTGATTCTTAAAATATTTAGTTTTGTGAAATTAATGTCAGTCCATCAAAATCAGCGGCTGTTTTTTCTTTTCTGTTGAAATTTTGTGAAATGGCCTTTGGTGACATTTAGCAATATGAATTCTGCTGAACACATTTGCATATTATGCCCATAATGTTCATCTTTTTACTCAGCCTGTATTTGATTTGAAGGAAAGAGCTTAGGCTATATTTTACAAATCTACCAATTTACTTCGTGTGGTAGCGCTTCGGATAATGATCGATACTGACAGGTAGTTGAAGTGGTTTCATATTAACCCAGTCAAAGCGTACCCTCAGGCATTTTATTTATTTAGTTATCCATTTCACAACCTCCTTAATGTGCCGAGGAGAAATGAGGAGATTAGGGTATATGACTGGTTCTCTCTTTCTGGCCACAGTGTGAAGACTGAAGCCCCAGCTGATGACCAGGCGGAGGTGGTGGAAGAACCAGCAAGCACCCCGCTCTCAGGCATGTCCCATAAGAGCAAGGAGACACAACACTGCCCCTGCAGGCATCTCAGCTTTTGACTAGTTCATAGCTATTGTATAAATTTATACAAGTCAAAAGGTTGCTTCTAACTCATAAATGATGAGCTCTCCCATCTATGCCTTTGGACTGTATACCAGCTAATTGTGAATTAGAACAGAGGGAGGGTTTGCTCCAACTGGACTATTAGACCAAAAGAGGCCAAAGAGTATTCAAGGTGTATGAAGATTGATGGTGTAATTTAGATACGTAGAATTTAAGCATTAATGTTAATTTTGAGTTACATTAGTGTAACCTGCTAGTTTTTATTTGGGGAGGGGGGGGTTACTTGTGTTCCTGCTCTTAGTTAAAAGTTGAAAAAGGCTGTACATTTAAGAAGGATTCATAAAGTTAGTGGTGTAGAGAACAGACAGCTTGCATGTTAAGTGGACTTTTGAAGTGATCATCTGCAAAACTGTAGACCTGTGAATTGGAAGCAGCTGAATGTGGACCTTCAGCTGTCTCAATGTCCTTACAGATCCTATAGGCGAAGATGGTGACGGGAAGGCAAAGAAGCAAAAGCGGCATACAAGCAAGAAGAAGAAAAAGCGGAGGAGGAAGGAGGAGGAGAAGCAGGAGAAGAAGTCTCCCTCGCGCTCTCGTTCAGAGAGCACTTCAGCCTCCGGAACAGAGTCTGAGGCAGAATCCCGGCCCCCCTCGGGACTGCCAGCCACAGTGTCCCCCCTGATCTCCACAGAGAAGGACCCGGGGCGGGTGTCACCCCTGCCCACAGCTGAGGCCATCTCGGTCAAATGTGAGTCCATGGACGTTGCAGACCAGGACGAGGACTCAAAGCCTAACGTGAGAGAAACACCGTGTCTGCCCATCGAGAAGGGTGTGCCCTCCTCCCCTGAAAGGGAGGACTCTGCAACTGTGGAAGATATGGGAGGTGCAGAGCACAACGGCGAACAGGCAGGTTTTTGCAAAGCGCAGGATCTGCCTGATATAATTCCTAAGCTGGAGAGCGTGCATAGGGAAGAGCCAGCGAAGAAGGAGTCGGACGTCACAGCGGACACAAACGGGAAACGCGAGGAGGAAAGCGAAGAGAAGCGCGGAAGCCGCTCCAGATCGCGGTCCAGGTCACGTTCCCTCTCGAAGGTGAAGAGAGAGACGTCTCGGCAAACCCCGGCGAAAAAGAGCCGCAGTCGCTCTGTGAGCCCAAAGCGGACATCGGGAAAGCTCGATTCCCAGAAGGCCCGTTCCTCTTCCAGGAGGAGGTCCAGATCTGGCTCTAGAAGGAAGAGCAGCCCTAAGAGGAAGCGCTCTAGGTCTCGCTCTGGGAGGCGCAAGTCTAGATCTCCTTCTGTAAGGAGGTCTGGCCGCAAGTCCAGATCTCTCTCCACCAAGAGGCGACGGCGCTCAGACTCCAGGTCTCGGACCAGGAACAGGAGATCAAAATCCAGGTCCGTCAGACGCAGACAGACGAGATCCAGATCCATTGTGCGTCTGCGCCGTTCACGGTCGCGATCTCTGTCGAGACGCAAGCGCTCTCAGTCCAGATCGAAGAGGTCGCGGTCTCGCCGGCGCACCCGGCGATCTCGGTCTCGCTCAGTCAGGCGGAGTCGCCGCTCCAGGTCGCGGTCCCGCTCCCGCCACCGAAGGTCCCGGTCCAGGTCCTTCAGGAGGACCAGGCGAACCCGATCCAGGTCCATCGTCATACTGAGACGATCGAGGTCTAGGAGAAACAGACGGTCAAGGTCAGTACGGCGGAACAGATCCAGATCCAGGTCCCCGAAAAGAAAGCGATCTAAATCTCATTCACCACGCCGATCTCGCCGTTCCAAGTCTAGGTCGCCGGTGAGGCGGAGGCGCTCAAAATCCAGGTCACCAAGAAGGAATGGGTCTAAATCAAAATCTCCTCATCGGAGTAAGCGGTCAAAGACGAGATCCCCAGCAAGACGGCATCGGTCGAAGTCAAAATCTCCCAGACGTGGTGGTAAACGTTCTAAATCTCCTAAGAGGAGTAAGCATTCGAAATCAAGTTCCCCAGATAGAAACAAATCAAAATCCAGATCTGTCTCAAGAGAAGCAAGCTCCTCCCCGACCAAAGAAGGCCTAAGCGGTTCCAAGGCCGGATCACCTGACAAAAGCCAACATGATGTAGACCCAACCTCGACTGAACCACCGGGTAAAGAAGTTATGTCGGAAGAACTTCATTCGCACGATGGGAATATGTCAGAAAACATTGTGAAGGAAGAAACCATCCTGGATTCTGCTAACGTTGAGGTGGGACAGTCTGCTGTCATGTCTGGAGACCACAATGCTGATTATTCAGAGCCGGCCACTGCCTCCACCGGAGGCTGGAAACCAGTGCCCTTCTTAGTCGACAGCAGGGCAAAGTCTGCACCCGTATTGGAGGCAGTCAACACCTCAAAGGCAAACGCCTCCATTCCAGAGCAGTCCCATGAAAACAGATCTCCACAGAGGGGTCCTGTTGACAAGTGCTTTACCCCTGAGATGCCTTCGACCAATCAGGACCCGTCAGAGCTGACGGCACACTACACTGCCTCCACTGATGTTCAGTCCAGACCAGCCTCTGACTTGCATAACCTTGAAAGTCTCAGCAAGATGCTGAGTGCATACGAAGGTGGAGAGAAGCAACCTGCCTCCAGATCCAGGTCTGTGTCACCGCAGTCTGACGGGCCATCCGAATCTCGCCCCTTGTTGCCAGATCAATCTGAAATGGAGGCGTTGGGCCAGGCTGACGTGAGTGGAGATAAAACTGGGGCAGAGGATATGTCTCCACATGAGCGCCAGAGCTCAAGGTCGAGATCCCCCGCCAACCGCGACAGCGAGCGCTCTAGATCGCCGTCTCCGTCAGCGTTAGCCAAGCCTCCTGCCGTGGAGGATTCCAAATCCCCCTCAGTGAGCAAAAACGAAAAATCCTCAAAACAAAGGCGATCTTCAGCATCTCCTGCCAGAAAGAAACAGTCAAGATCTAGAACGCCCTCGAGGAGGAAGAGGTCCAAGTCCAGGTCGCCTGCTCGTCGGAAGCGTTCAAGGTCCACCTCATCTTCACGAAGGAAGCGATCCCAGTCCAAGTCTGTGAGTCGAAGGAAGAAGTCAAAGTCAAAATCTCCGGCCAGGAGGAGGAAATCCAGATCTCCCTCACGCGGTCGAAGGAAGAAGTCTAAATCCAGGTCTCCTGCCAGAAGGAGACGGTCGAGGTCTAAGTCTGCAGCTAGAAAGCGGAAATCGCGTTCAAAGTCGAGAACTAGAACCAAGCGGTCTAAGTCCAGGTCCCCTCGAAGGAAACGGTCGAAGTCCAGGTCGCCAGCCAGAAAGAAACGATCAAAGTCTCGCTCACCGGCGCGGAGGAGGAGATCCAAATCGGCAGACAAAAGCAAACGCTCCAAATCCCGGTCTCCGGCCAGGAAGAGGAGGTCACGGTCGAGGTCCAGGGCCCGGCGATCTCGGTCCAGGAGGTCGCGGTCCAGTTCCCGCCGGAGGAGGAGCGGCTTCCCCTTGGATCGGCGCGACCGGTGGAGACGCACGCCGAGCCACTCCCCCATCCTCATCCTCCGCAAGAGGAGGTCCACCTCGCGCACACGCCGCAGCTCCAGCAAGACCCCGCCTCGCCTCACTGAGCTGGGTAAGACAACCCTCTCCTTCACCCCTCCCAAAGGCACTTCCAGGCTCTTAGCAAACCTGTGATTTGTCCTTAGTTGATCGTGTAGTTTGTCCAGTTAACAGAGCAGAGTTGTTACCTGAGATTATTTGCTGAACAAATACCTTTATCTGGGGCAGTGCGTATTTTCTAGTAGACTCTATATATGTCACTGGAAATGTACTTAACTAGATTAGGTGCCCTTTTCAAGGCTGCAACAGCAATTGCATACCTGAAATGCAGATCTGCTTCCTGCCCTAGTCTGTACTTTTTTCCATCACTCGTTCACAGATACACACCCTTAAATCTTCAAGATTCTGATTAGCCATTCGGGTTCTCTCTAACACCTGTGCTAAATTGTAATCAATGCTTTTCACGTCCCCTTTCCCTCACAGATAAGGACCAGCTGCTGGAAATCGCCAAGGCCAACGCGGCCGCCATGTGCGCCAAGGCCGGAGTGCCTATCCCCGAGAGCCTGAGGCCCAAGGCCATCCTGCAGCTGCCCTTGCCGACGCCAGTGCCGACCCCCCTGTCCCTGCCCCTGCCCCTCCCCATGAATCTGCCCATGAACCTGCCCATGAACATGGCCAACATGCCCAACATGAGCATGCCTAACATGCCCAATATGCCCAACATGAGCATGAACGCGGCTGTGGCCACCATGAACGCCGCCCTCTCCACCATGAGCGCCCTGTCGGCCATGCCCACCATGCCTGCCCTGCCCACCATCACCAACAAGCCCCCACCCATGGCCATGCCCAACACCGCCAACATCGAGGAGGTCAAGAGGAAGGTGACGCAGAAGGCCAACAGCATCAGCATCAAGGAGCTCACAGAGGTAAGTAGGAACCTGTGGGGATGTAGAGTGGAGCACCCTTAAATAAGTGTATAGTACTAGGGTCTCATTGGTTTTCAGCACAAGTGCTGTATATATTTATACGGCACTAGTGACTTATGTAGGTTTAAAACACTAGTGCATTATGTAGCTTTATAGCACCTAGTGCCTTATGCATTTTTACAGTACTAGTGCCTGATGTAAATTTATAGTTCTGGTGCCTTTTGTAGGTTTATAGTACTTATGTATGTTTACAGCACTAGAGCCTTATGTGGATTTACAGCTCAGGGGCCTTAGTTCTTTGTAGTTCATGCATACCTTACAGGTTTACAGTCCATGGGCTCCATGTAGGTTTACAGTGTCAGATCCCATTGTAAATTTACAGGGCGGGACAGATATTCTGTAACACATTAAATGACAAGTTTTGATTTTGTTGAAATTGGGGGAAAAAAAACTCACAGCATCACAGAACAAAACTTTCTAAAGGTTTTTAGTTGTCTTCTGAGCATGGCTAATATACTTCATTCTGGTTTTAAAATTCTGATTTAGCATTGCTCACGCTTAAATATGGAAATGTCTGCATTGTGGTTTAGGCCCCCGGTGTGTGGTGTTGGGTCTGTTTTGAAGGAAGCTGAGCTGTGGTTTACATGGGAAGTCTTGCACTGGCACTGACGCGCTTCCGTTCTCTCCCTGCAGAAGTGCAAGAAGATCGCAGAGAGCAAGGAGGAGATGGCCATCGCCAAACCGCACGTCTCCGACGACGAGGATGACGAGAAGCCAAGGGAGAACAAGGGAACCTCCTTCAGCCTGAGTGTAAAGCTTCTCCAGCCTAACGTTTTCACAGTCTTGTTGTTGAGTTAACGCACGCCTCTGCATCTTGTCCCTTTCACCTTTTTTCTCCATTCACAGGTCTGCATTTCTGCGTCACTGCAAACCGTTTGACCTGTCAGTAATGGCATGTGAATATAATAATATAATTCAGTAGTCATTTGAGGGGCATTGCATTACTCTGAGCGTGCAGAAATTTGACAAGATTGCAGACGTGTGCGTGAATTATGAGTCTATTGTTGCTGTTGTAAACCGTATTCAGTCCCTTCACGTTTACCTGTACACAGTTGATTTTATTTACTTGTCAGGCAAACAGTGTTCCTGAAATGTTAACCTGTACTGAACCCGTGTCTGTTTCACTCAATTTTACAGTAACCCCACCCCCTTCACACCCGTGCCACCCATCCCAACCACCCCGCCCCGTTCCACCCCCCCTCGTCCCCTTGGTGATGCCAGCGGCCCTTGTTAAAGAGCTCCGGGTGCCGCCAGGGTCTCAACACCGCCAGACGGAGGGTGGATGTGGTCTACGGGGATCCCTTGGACAAAGAGAAGGACAGGGAGGGGGCAGGGGCAGCGATTGTGCCTCACCTGACACTCCTGTCCAGGTGGGAAATGCTCCTCTGCCGCTGTCCCCAGCTGCCACAGCGGGTTATCGAAAATGAGGGACAGTCGCTTGCTCCAGCTGACCCAACCGTACACCCACACAAAATACTCCCAGTTTTGCTCTGAGGCCCCCTATCTGTAGGGAGGACAAACTGCACAGAGCTAGAGTGTATCACACTGTGTCTGAGAGAGAAATTTCAGGGCAAATAGACATTCCCTGTTCCAAGAGCCCCAAATTTAGACTGGTTTGATTATTGATTAGGATGATGAATGTTTGTAGCCAAGGCTTTTAAATGGTGGGTGCTTTCTGGTAAAATGTTAAAAAAAAAAGGGTAAAAGAAAAACCCATATCTAGATGGTCCACAGTACAACAGCAGGCCATGGGGGATTGGTGCCAGCTTTCCAAAGACACTTCACCATTGGGCTGTTGGTGATCTAATGGGTGGCAGAAAGACAAAAAATTAAAGGTTTCTTGTGAAGGACTTAAGCTTAGCTGTTTGCCCTTTTTTCTGTATTGAATTTTTGCTTTTTTCCCTTTCTGTTTTAAACCATTAAATATTCAGTCACGAGTTGAATGTGTGAGTGATTGCTGAGCTCCGTGGCCGGATGCGTGCCTGTTCCCAGCATGCAACTCTGTGTAATGGACCGCGTCCCACCTATCAGATGGCTGCTGAGTGGCTTACCTGTGCATAATGTTGCCATGACGACATTAACCCTGATTCATCATGTCCTTCGGCGCAGCCCGTGCTTAGGATAGTTGGTAAACCAATAAAGGCCGACATCAGCGCATTAGTTCTAGCGTTTGCTCCCAACACCTTGGGGTCTGTTTGAAATTTCAGATTTTGGAGCTTTTGTCTTCTTTGATTAGGATTGTTCTGAAGCTGCGTGATGGATCAGGTCGTAATTCATCTGTAGGTTATAAACCACAATCTGACACCGCAAATTTTGTTTTTAAAAAAAAAAAGTGAAAAAAAGAACTGATGCATTGTGCAAAGAAAAAAAATGTTTCGATGTTTCCGACATCTTTACTGTATTGTGTAATGTTTCCGTGTTTTTTTTGGTGCATTTTGTATTTTTTTTTTTTTTCTTCCTGTGTTGTTTCTGACAGCACTCTGCTCAGAGCGTCCTGACTGTGGCATGTCTTAGGGGGTAGTCCTGCCCCTGGGTCACCCGATTCTCCACATCTTAGCAAGATGGCGGAGAGAAAATGGTAAAATGCTGTTCCTGGGCTTTTGCTGCTTTGGGGGGAGGGTTGGGTGGTTGAGGCAGCATAGAGGGTGGCAGGCATGTGGGCAGAGGGATCTCGCTGCTCTGTGATCCTGTCCTGATTCCACACAGGGACCACTCCCCTTCTCGTCCTAGCCTCCAAATCGCAGCCCTGTGGGGTCTGTGTCCCCATCCGGTTCTTGGTTTTCCCTGCTGCGTGCCACAAGGCAGCTGTCTACCAGCCCTGCGTCACACAAAAATAACTGCAGTTAAAACACAGTCACGCGTGCACACAGACACACACACACACACACACACACGTGTGCGCGCATGCACACATGCACACACATGCCTGCTCATAGAGGAGACACATTCACCTGCAAACACCCCCCCCCACACACACACACACACACACACACACAGATAAAACACAAGGCCATCCTCACAGCAGGCTGAGGAAACATTCACTTTACACCCTGTATAGATGTGCTGTACCACCCCAGCTGACATGAACCTCCCAACTCTGATTAAAACGTCTTTCCTTTAAAGTGGGAGTAGGAGCGATTGTGTAGCCCAGCAACCGTTTCCTTGGCCTTCCTCTGGCTGGTGTGTGCACCTCAAGGGTGAAGGCTTGAAGGGGTTCCTGGGCAGAGCTTAATTTGGACGCAATAGTGGAGGCTGTCTGGTTCCGATCACATTACACACAACGGTATACAGAGAGGTGTGATACAAAGCATAGATCTAGAAGTACTAGATTGGATACGCCTATAGAGAGTGGCAGCCGAATGTATGCAAGTAGGGTAGCCATACTGGACAAGAATTGCCCACAAAGAGTATCACAGAAGCTGTATTAATTTAAACTGGGGCCTGTATAATTTCAGGTTTCCAAGGTGCGTAGTCATTCAGGATGTCATTTTGGACAGGATGTGGGAACACCAGTGTTCAATCTAGTAATTCTGCATCTATGAGGTAGGGCTCCACATTCCCGTAGAACCTCACTCTTCTGATGTAACCACATTTGGCTTAATTGTCTTTTTATATAAAATGGCATTTTAGTATTTTTTTTTAGTTCTTAGGATGTTGTTTTGTTTGCTTTGTACATAATGCAATGTTGATTATTAAAGAAATCTCCTAAAATGATCCCAGTGTTCTATTTCTGATTTTATCCATGTGACTGACTTACTCTGAGACCTCAGTGATAACAGCAGAACACTGAACAGCCAGAGTGAGAGAAAGTGATTTTTTTTTTTTTTTGTAGTTGCAAATGTCCTTTAGATTTCCCCATTAATAGGTGATATATACTAATGTTGAACAGATGCTGATTGAGGGGGTGTCTCTCTTGATAAATTTCTGAAGGCTGCTTTCAGCGCCTTACTGTAACGTTTTATTTATGGAGTGACGGGGTATGAAATAAATGTGGAAAGCCCTGCTGTGGACCGGGTGGCTGGGCCCCTGGTGCGTTCTACACTGGAAGATCACTGGCTGCGGTGCAGAAGAGCCCTGCTTTAAAAGCCCTGCTTTTAGGCTTGATGACCAGCCTCCAAGCATCCAGAACTGGTGACCCGTCTCCAAGTACTTTTTTGTCACGTATCTGGTAATCATGTCCACATGGGCATCCTGTACTATCCTATTTCATTGCAGACTACATGACCTGCTGCTGAATTCACTTGTTGTGGTGCAGACCCATACACTGGGAAACTTGAACCAACGTTCACTTTAGAGAGATTGTATTTCATACATGACTCTTTCAGTTTTGTCTTTCGTGAATCCCTCCAAGAGAGCCAGACTGAGGTCAGTGGACACACCTGTCTGTAGGCAGACCCTCACATGGAACATGGAGGCCTTGTAGGATTCAGCATGTGCTCAATGACTGGCTCTTCATCAATTTACCACTGGATCCAGAGCGTTTCTGCACGTTGTCTCAGTAAAAACGCAAGTTTTCCTCAAAGAGCAACCACTCAACCATTTTAGAATCTTGATATAATACGACATAAATTTTTGGTTGCGCTGACAAGTACTGCCCAATCCCAGTCGTAGATCTATGTGTCTGGTTCTGTTTTGATCACGGTTTTAAGGCCGATTTACCTGCCCTTTCCAGTCTACTCATCAGCTTGCTATTAATCAGTTTGGAAGTGGAAGTGGAAGGTGGAAGTGTTCTCTGCTGCCACTAGGTGTCAGTATGGTTCAGCTGATTGGTTGATATGCGCAGCTGTGCATGGCAGTATCAAAGACTTGCTTTTGCTTCAGGTAAAATCCAGACCAAGCCTGATGGGATCTCCTGGGTCGTGACTCCTTCCCCTTTCAGATGCTCTGTATTGCCCCCTCTGTGCACACACAGCCCGGGAGAAGTTCACAGACACTATACACATGCACTTTCTGTTCTCCCACCTTAAGCAAGCGAAGACCACAATGTCACTGACATTACAGCAATGTTATCACAGTGTCACAGCAAAATTGAGCGAAGAGAGATGATAACGGTGTGTGGCTCATTCTCTGCATCTTATTCTACAAGTTAGAATGTTGCAACCTGTCATCTAGTACCTGGTGTGTCAGAGCTAAACCATGTCTTTGTAAGAGGTAAGACCTTACGAACTTGTGTGTGTGCGCTGAAAACTAAACCAGCCAATGGCAAGATGGCACTTCAGAGATGAGAGTCTCAACTAAATTCGACAGGAAATTAAAAGTGAATTTGCTCTGTCTGCTATGAACAGTGTTCACCCCACAGCCATCTTTCTGCAGGAAAAAGGGAAGCTACTGTACATCTCTAGATTTTAAGAGCTGGCAGGCATTGATAGTAGCAGGAATTCTTTACCCTCTTAGCCTGGATTCCAAAAGTGTTTATATGCATCCTTTCCTCCAATTCATACATTCTCACATCCTCCATACCAGAAATCAATAACTGATCACCACCGTAAGGACTATTTCTGTTTCCAAGGAGACATGAAGGGCGCAAGACATCTCCTCCATTGTCTTCTCCAATGCAGACTGCATCAGTTCTTCCTCATGTGGAACCTTTTCAAGGATTTGTGACATAAGTCCTTACTCAAGTGTCACATTCCATACATTATTATTATTTTGATACTGTAAAGTCATAACAGGAACAGAAAAAACTTGTCCACAACATATAGAAGGAAGACAATGACAAATCTCAATACAAATAAATTGTATTTGAATTTCTGACAACAATTGCATATTTCTAATGGATTTTTTGCACTGAATATTTTGAATAGGTAGCATTTCAAATCTGACTCTAAAGCTTATTGGCTAGATATTTTATAAATGAAAAAAAATGCTAGCAAAAATAGAAAAACTTACTCGTTTCATACATGTTAAAAACACAGCTGTCCTGAAGAGGGAGAGGACCCATGCTAAACATCATACAGAACTGACCATTTTAAATTGAACAAGGATGTTCCATTTCCCTTATTAGATTAGATAGTTCCCTCTTTGCTCCTTGCATTTCTTCATTGCCTCCTTGATACCTTTCACTGAGGAATTGAAGGAGACACAAGGAGTCAGGGAGTCAAGTAATGGAATGTACCTTTACGTTAGACCCACTCTGAGATCACTCCTTCCCCACTGCGAGGTCACTACCTGCCCACCTGTGAAATCAGTCCCTGCCTGACTGTGAGGTCACTACCTGCCCAGCTGTGAGATCAGTCTCTGAGTGACTGTGAGGTCACTCCCTGCCCAATTGTGAGATCAATCCTTGCCTGACTGTGAGGTCACTCCCTGCCCAACTGTGAGATCAGTGCCTGCCTGACTGTGAGATCACTCCCCTTCCCGCTGCGAGGTGACTAACCACCCATCTGTGAACTTTATGGAAACTGATTCTAGCAAAGGAGGTCAGAATTTGCCATGTTTCCCCATTCTTATTTTAGTTCTGTTGCAGGAGACAGAGACAGCTGGGTGCTCAGCGCTCCGCAGACAGAAGATGTCATGGAGGGGGAGTAAGCACAGACTGCCCTGTGGTTTGATTCCCCAGTCTTTCCAATCTAATATCCATGTTTTCCCATCATGAGAATCCCATCCGTTCAGCATTGCCAGTGTACAGATGACACAGAGAGTACAATTTGAGTGTTATGTTATGCATTAAATCAAAACATGTCACATCCTACTGGCTCATCCATTTTCTCTACCCTCTTCTCCCTCTGTCTCTGTCTTCCTAAACTTTTATCCCTGTCTTACTCTTTTCCTTCTCCAAATTTATCGCTCCCTCACCTCTTGTCCCCCTCACACGCACATACACACTCTATTCTCCAATACCTTTCCTCCAGTACTATTTCCTCTTATTAATCTCTCTCTCTCTCTCTCTCTCTCTCTCTCTCTCCCTCTCTATAAAACCTCTCTAACTCACTCTCACACATCACTTACTCATTCTTGTTGTTCCTCACTTTATTAATGCTCCCTTCTCTCAGGGATCAGTATAGCAGACGCTGGCTCTGTGAAGTCACAGAATACCGTTAGGAGAGATTCCGGAAAACAGGAATCTTTTAGTTCCAACGCTATATCGGAAAACTTTGCAATTAGTCCTCTGTTCACAAATTTACTTATGTGTTTTGTATGTATATATTTATATCCTTAATGTATGTATTACTTGAACTATTTAAAGTTTTATCCGCTCACTTTGTGTCCAAGTTCTTCCGAAAAAAATAAGAGGAAACAAACAACAAGTCTTTGAAATTCTACCAGTGGAAGAGTGAGATCATCTGTATACCGTTTCCCAGTTCCTGTGTGCAAGGAGGTGAACTTTAACTGTGCAACAGGACATTCGCTATGTAACTGTCTGAAGGCGTGGAACCGCTTGCGGCTGTGCAGTTTTGCTGCCCTGCTTACAGAGCGGAGGGTCGTGGTTTACCACATGGGTGGAGTTAGCTCGATTTTCACTGAAGTTAAAACAAAGAGCACCCGTCGTACGGCCTCGTGTGTCTGAGCGCAGTTTTCTGCACCCTGTGTAGCGAACTCTTTCTTATCTGCGATTTGCATGTCTTTGTTCACCATGACACCTCTGGATTAAGAATGAGAGTTTTTGCCTATGTAAATGGCGATGGTAGACGCCATAAAACACGTCCGGCGTGCGTAAAACGCAGGACTTTCGTGAACGGTGTGTTTCATTGAGGGTATCAAATAGCCTACTCTAGATGGAGACTCCAGTTGACGTGAGGATTGAAGCGCTATAATTAGATTTTGGGCGATTTTATTTTAAAGGAGCCAAACGTTGGATCAAGTGAAAAAAGTATTAGTTGACTGGCACACCCTCTTTGCTACGCCAGTTACAGCAGGACCGTTACTTTGGATCGGTCAGCGGGATAACTCCGTGCACTTGACGGGGGACAATAAGCTACTCAACAAGCATTTTCATACAGCCTTTTACATTTTAGGCAACATACACAGACAAATATCACATGAAAACAATGTTAAAGATCAACTGAAGAAATTATCTAACGAATTAGAAGAAAATGCAAAAAAAAAAAAAAAAACAGCATCGCAACTGTTCCCTTTGTCACGCTCATTCCACCAAACACACCAAAAAACCGTGACCTTGCCGTCCAGCTCTGTGTAAGCCGTCAAATGTTATATGTTGTATTGCTTTTCTAATCACAAACAACGTGTACTCGTTTACGATTGGCTATGACAGATCTTATCTGGAGGCTGGACCAATAAAACGTGAGTGCGCACTGAGAGCAATCACCGGTTTCACACTCGTGTTGCGATCCTCCCCTTGAATGATGGAGCTTCGCTAGCAGTCAATCAGAAGTCGAGAGGGAGGGCGAAGCTCCACCCTCGGGTATTGCTGAGTGGGTTCAAGCAGCCTGCAGTGTGTGTGTGTTTGGTGGGCGCTCTTCGCGACTGTGACTGCCCGCCCTGGTGTAGGGTTGCTTTGGCAAGGGACTGAGCACAGTGGAAGAACCTCGCCGTCCACCGCCAAACAGGGAAAATCGGAGCTGCGAGCATGGCGGTCGAAGAGGAAGGGCTCCGAGTTTTTCAGAGTGTCAAAATAAAAATAGGTAAGTGAAGGAATGCTCCAAGGAATCGCATCTGCGCTCGCGGATAGTCCCCTCCCGGGACATTACAATTCCAATCACACACATGCTTAATACAGCACTGAACACCTCTTGTGAATAGCGTGTGGCTACGTAAAGCTAATGTAATCGATATTATTTGAAACATATTAAGCCGTTATGATCTTGTATGTGAATAGCAGAGATTAATCTCGACTTCAGGTGAAAGAGAGGGGTGCTGATATATATGTTATCGGGAGTAAACTGGGGTATTTGAAGTTGCAGAGTGTTTGGAAGTGCGAACTGTTTCTTGATGTGAGTCAGACTGAGAGAGTCTGGAAGTCCTCCCGTGCTGGGGATGCAGATGGACACTGTCCTCTGCGCTGCGTGAAGATGCGGGCTTTCTGGAGTCCCGGTGCGCGAACCTTGACGATGAGCTTTCTCAAGATTTTCTTTAAGTGATGCTCTGATGGCTTTGATCGCAGTAATGTGAAACTGGATGTTGACATAGTTTGTGAACACGCACTGGCTCTCACCAATGTGGTCCTTGCAATAATGACAAACAGCAACATTGTACATCCGCGGCTGGGCAGTTGTAATGGACATCAACATATTTCTTGAATGCCCTCCATTTTCCAGTTTCTGCTTTTAGCCGCCGGTCTCTCCGTGACTGTCATTGCTGTATTTAATAGTGGAACTGTGGATGTAAGTTCTTTCCAAAATGTATTTTAAACAAGATATGCGAGGAAAAACGTAATTTGGCAACTGGTTGTGAAGTGACTTAGTTGAAAGCGTGCATTTTACGGTCGTTTCGACTCAGTGAGGCGCTCTCACTTGCGGTTTTACCAGTGGGTGTAGGCAACAATGTTTTGACATAAAACATGAAACGAGTGGAAAAAAACAAACCATCTATGGTCGGGGGGTGCTGACTGTATAGTCACTCAGCGACACTCTAGATGTCCGATAACAAATAGAACTAATTCAGAATGTCAGACAACGAACCATACTTAGTTTTGATATTATTATGTGGCGATCTCTTGTCTCTTTGGTGTTGTTAATGTTGCTGTAAAAGAACACGCTCCATGCAGAGTCGCGCAGATTGCTAACATACATTGTAAGAGCAGAAATCACTGGCACGTCGTCTAATCCGAGCGCACCAAGCGCGTCTGTTGCATTGCTTCTAGCAACGTCCCCACCGCCAGAGCCTCATATGGGTGAACATCGACCTTGGGGGGTTGGGGGTGGGGGGAAGGGGGTCCGTAGCTATAGGAATATTGAGATATAGAAAACAGAAGAAGCAGCGCTCTTCAGAGATCACTCGCAAGCAACTTTAGAGCAAGGGGCCGCCACCGTCGCAGTCAAAAGTTTTAACCCGGGAGAACCGACCAGTGGCATTGGAGTTTAAGAGATAAAAGGACGTAAGCATGTAGAAATTAATGTGTACTGTATAGAGAGCACTGAATTGGAGAGATGGAGGGTTGTGGAGGTGCAGTGATGGAGGAGAGGGTGAAGAGAGAGAGGGAAGGGTGATTTGAGATTTCAGATCCTCTTGCTCAGGAAGTGGTGGCCCCTAAAGTCAGGAGGCAGAGAACCGCCCTTTCTTTTACACTTGTCCTTAACCTGTTTTCTGTTGTTTTACATGCAAAAACAAGCATGTCACTTTAAACAAAGGTCACCCAATGGCAGGTTATTCTTATTATGTAAAGTGGTAGCTCTGTTCCTTTTATGTGGAGTAGTATCTTTGCCTTTGTGTGCTTTGCCTCAAAACCGTTTCAGCACAGACAAAAACAACAGGTCCAGGGCCGTTATCTGTTTAAAGGTAAGCTCTCTGCCTCCTCAGTTTGTGTCTCACTGGCAGCCTCTGTCAGATCTGAAATGAAAGGACTGAGCTTCTGTTGCTTGTCCTTGTGAATCCTGCCTGTGCAGGGCCTTGGTTTTCCCTCATTCCTGCGCGTCCCTCAGAAACATTGACGGTGGAGAGATGAACAGCGCTTATTGACTCTGCATTCAAAAGGATTACTCATGTCTTCTGTGACCTTCAGCCTCTCCCAACAACTAATGAAAAATGGGGAACATTTTCTCTCTGTGCTCCTCTCTCTATCTCTCATCTTTTCCTTTCCACTCCTTCTCTGTGTAACTCTCTCTGTCTCCCTGCCATCTGACCTCCTCTCTCATTTATTAACTGACATAAAAGTGTTAGAATTAGTGGAGGTTTGACTTGCAGCTTAGCTGTGTGTAGTTCACTGTGTGTGCCATAGTCCCAGTGTTGGACTGTCCCATTCACATCAGTGGTACATTGCACAGGCTTCATACTGCTGTATCATCCTAGTGGTCATAATGTAGTAGAAAGAGACATGATACAGACTTGTATGTGTGTGTGTGTGTGAGTGTGTGTGTGTGTGTGGTCAGCACTTGCGCACTGGTTCGTTCAGTGTAAAGTAGAAAGAGACACAACACAAACTTGAATGTGCACTTGCAAGTGTGTGTGGGTGGGCGTGTGTGCATGTATTTGTATTTGTGCATGTGTGTGGTCAGCACTTGTACACTGGTGGTTCAGTATTAAGTTGGTTTCACAATTTTTCAACGAAGAGACGATGATTCTCCCCTGCGATCTCTCTCTGTCTGTTTCTGTCACACACACACGCACACAAACATGCACCCACCATTAGTTGCAGACCCTTTTGTTTTCGGCAGAGGTGCTTGTGGTTTTGAGGATGCTGAAAAGTTTCTTCCCCTGACACACCCTTTTGTCACCTTCCCCTCCCACACTTCCTGATTAGCGCTGAGATGCGTCGGTTCTCAAACGGACACTTTTGGAAGACAGACACCAGCTCCAAAAGGTGGTTTGCGGTGAAGGCTAATGAGGCGATCTGATTGCTTTCATATGCGGTGCCGCTGGTGGAACTTTACTGCTATCCCTCGGCTACAATTGTTTAACAACAACACTGCTGGCTTTGACTGCGTGCCCGGTGAGAGGAGGATGCAGTGTTCTTTAGTAATGAATCCTGTGTGTCTCCCTTGGTTGTACTCTTGGAGGCTGCGGGCAGTGGGATGGATATGAGGGATGGAATAAGATGTGCTTCAGCTGGCCTGAGTGGCATTGCTCTCCAGGAACCACCTCTATGTTCCTGACCAAAATACACCAACACAAAACACAAACATGGCAGTGCATATCCTTTCACCGGCAGGGGTGGTGTGTGTAAACAGAGGGAGAGGGAGAGAGACAAGGAGAGAGGGGTGGAGAAGGGGAGGGGGTGGAAGGTGTAATAGCAGTTAACCCTTTCGTACGTGACTTATTTTATGCTGTGTAGCGCGCGTGCTACGTTACATGGTTCGTTATGTTTTCATTAGCTTTATTAAGCTTCTCATAGTTTTAAATCAGTGTTTCCTCAAAGCTAACGTTAGCTGGAATTTTTCAAATCTAGTGTTCTAAGCACACCGGTTTGACCGCAAGCACGTAAGGGCTAATCACACCGGTGTCACCGTACGCACAAAAGGGTTAAATCTCCAGTGTCTTGTTGTGTGAGGGATCCTGAGTTTGTGATTGTGCGACTGTTGAAAAGGGGACAGTGCTGCAAAGTGGAGAGTTTTTATCCGCACCCCCCTGAAGAGAGACAGCGTGCCCAGCTCCTTCTGCGGTTTCCCTAAAAAAGCACATGTTTTTGTGAAACTGCACGTGGCTCCAGGGGGCTGGGACTACCGGGCTGGGAAACAGGAAACTGCCTCAACACACTTCCTGATTGGCTGGACGGACAACAAAGACATGTGTTTTTTCCTGCTCAGCAACAAGCTAATTGGAAGCAGATTTTGAGGTTGCATTTACACAACTGTGAAAAGCACTGCTCCTGCTCTCCTTTTCACAAACAGGGTGTTCCATTCCCCCCCTAATGTCAGGTCCTTGGGCCGAAAAACAGCACCAGAAACAGGCAAACTGACCGGGTTTTGGGTAGTGTGGAGGGGTTTGGCTGTGTCCAGGAGGGGAGAGGCGTTTAGCTGTGTCATCTGGGAACAGGGCGGGGTATGTCTCTCTCTGACTCGGAACTGTGTCAGGAACACTCCGGTCCTGCAGCTTGGGAATGAAAATAAAGTTTCTGTTTCACTCGGACACTTCCGCCTGATTGGCCCCTCTCCAGCAGTGCTTCCCAGAATTCCCCAAGCCCTTGTTAAAAGCACAAGGAGGGTAGGGGGGGGAGGGGGCTTTCTTACATGACCAGGCCTTCTTTTAGCTGGTGACATCATCGTGGCTTTAGGGCCGGAGGAGTTGTTCTTCCCTGAGCTGCCACTCTGTACTGCTCAGGGATATCGCACTCATAGTTTTGCGTCTCTTGTGTGCAGTAACCCTGTTTCACAGTTGAATCCGAGCTAGGGAACATCAGTGGTGCCTCTCCAGGGATTTACTGCTGTGACATTCAGGTCCAGTATTCTGATTACTTCAAACGCGGCCCACAGCTGTCAGTGTGTCACTGTCGGTGCCCAGTCAGTGCTATTACTCTGCGTTTTCAGTGCTGGTGTTTTGCTGTGTCAGTGCTGTAACCTTACCCTGTTAGTGCTATTACTCTGTTATTTCATTGCTATTACTCTGTTATTTCAGTGCTATTACTTTGCTGTGTCAGCGCTGTTACACTGCTGTGTCAGCACTGTTACTCTGCCCTGTCAGTGCTGTCATGGCTGCTCCTCTCCTGAGAAAAGTAAGTGCGAGAGAATGGCACAACATTGTAGCTGAACTCAAACACAACATTTTCAACCAAGTACAAGTGAGTACATGGTGCTTGTTTGGATTCTTCTAGGCTTTCTTGCTAACTGGGGATGCAGTTGTGATTCTCCTACTGACAGAGAAACAGATCATAACCTGATGCCCAGCTGCTTTATCTGCTTAGCAGATGTTCTTATCCGGAGCAACCAGCATAGTGTCTGTTTATCTAGCTGGATAATTAACATAGCAATTCAGGTTGAGCACCTTACTCAAACAGTACCCCATTTGGGGACCACATCAGCAATGCTTGGGTTAGGAGGCATGCTCCTTACCACTACACCACACTGCTGCCCTGCTCCTTACCCCTACACCGCACTACACCACACTGCTGCCCTGCTCCTTACCACTACACCAGACTGCTGCCCTGCTCCTTACCCCTACACCACACTACACCACACTGCTGCCCTGCTCCTTATCCCTACACCACACTACACCACACTGCTGCCCTGCTCCTTACCCCTACACCACACTACACCAGACTGCTGCCCTGCTCCTTACCCCTACACCACACTACACCACACTGCTGCCCTGCTCCTTACCCCTACACCACACTACACCACACTGCTGCCCTGCTCCTTACGTCTACACCAGACTGTTACTCTTCCCACTACACCACACTGCTGCCCTGCTCCTTACTGCTACACCACACTGCTGCCCTGCTCCTTACTGCTACACCACACTACACCACACTTCTAGTCTTCCCACTACGCCACACTGCTGCCCTGCTCCTTACCTCTACACCACACTGCTGCCCTGCTCCTTACCTCTACACCACACTGCTGTCCTGCTCCTTACCACTGCACCACACTACACCACACTTCTAGTCTTACCACTACACCACACTGCTGTCCTGCTCCTTACTACTGCACCACACTGCACCACACTTCTAGTCTTACCACTACACCACACTGCTGTCCTGCTCCTTACTACTGCACCACACTGCACCACACTTCTAGTCTTCCCACTACACCACACTGCTGCCCTGCTCCTTACCACTACGCAACACCACATGGGGGTGAGGGGCTGGAGTGGGCCCCCATTGTACTCACTATATGTAGTTTCCTCCAGGAGGAAGAACAGATGCCCAGTCTCCTGTTAGCATTGTTTCAACTGATTTAAAGAGCATCTTTCCAGGAAACGGTGGCTAGATTCAGTTGCAGCACAGCACGAGGCTCAGAAGAGTTGTCTCTGCTGGGCAACAGGAAAAGGATTTTTCCCCACTGGGTTTTTAAACTGAAAACAGTTTGTGGTGGTGCGTGGGGTGAAGAGGCAGAGATGTGTGTTGACTGAACAGCCCCTGGTTTCTAGTATTTTGGCATGTGTGAAGTTGGGCATAACCATTTCCTCTACTGTACTGTTATGCTTTAAAAACGATTTGCAATATTTTGCTGTCCAAAGGAGAAAATGGTGTCAGAAAATGGAGATCTGTTTCTTGCCGGTGATCCATTTACATATGCCTTAGTAAAGGGACGAATCTTCAAGCATTTTTACATTACATTAGTGTCATTTAGTAGGCGCTGTTATCCATAGCGACTTACATGGGTTTCAATTTTTACATGTTATCCATTTATACAGCTGGATATTTTCTCAGATAATTGCTGGGCTAAGTACCCTGGCCAAGGGTACAGCATCAGTGCTCCAGTGTGGAATCAGACCTGCAACCTTTTGGTTACGAGCCATGCTCCTTACATCACGAGGGTCAGAAGAGTGGTTTCTGCTGGGCTGCAGAAGATGATCTTTCCCCATTGGGTTTTTAAACTGAACAGTTTGTGGTTTTGGCACATGGGAAGAAGAGGCAGAGGTTGACTGAACAGCCCCTGGTTTTTAGTACTTCGGCTCTTCTGAAGGTGGGTGTAACCACTTCCTCTGTTGTACTTTCACAGTTTTAAAAAACGATTTCCAATATTTCGCTGTCCAAAGGAGGACATGGTGTCAGAAAATGTACATCTGTTTCTTGCCGGTGATCCATTTACATATGCCTTAGTGGAGGGACGAATCTTCAAGCATTTTTACATTACATTAGTGTCATTTAGTAGATGCTTATAATGAAAACAGACTGGGATCCAAGAGCGGTCAACCAGGTTTAATGATGCAAGGCAAAATTGTAATCGGGGACAAAACAGGTCGGTAACAGGAAGCTGCAGTGCAAAATCAGACCCGAACACGAGCAAGGTCCAAGCAACAGACAAGGGTCAAACCCAGTAGTAAAACACAGAATGGCAGAGAGCAGGCTTAGTAGTGCTATAACAAACGATACCTCACAATGAGGCAACAGAAACAGAGTCTTTAAGTAGCCAGGACTTGATTGAGGAATGAGTCGCAGGTGTGCTTGATGAGTGGATGTGGTTGAGCTGGGCTGAACTGGGCGTGGCTGAGCTGGCTGACTGGGAGCGGGTGTGACAATGCTGTTATCCATAGCGACTTACATGGGTTTCAATTTTTACATGTTATCCATTTATACAGCCGGATATTTTCTCAGCTAATTGATGGGTTAAGTACCCTGGCCAAGGGTACAACATCAGTGCCCCAGTGTAGAATCAAACCTGCAACCTTTCGTTTTACGAGCCCTGCTCCTTACCACTGTGCTACACTGCCTCCCACTTTTGCGGAGTCGGTTCATAATCCGGGAGGTACAACCCAGTGTCAGTTATGGCCTAAGGCTTCCTTGTGCCAATTGGTCTTCTCAGAGTGATGATGTCACAATGATGAGCCTGTAAAAAGACACTTGCAGAATGTGGATGCCTGCAGGAGCCTGATGCTGTAGTCCATGGGTAGCCAACTCTTACGAGGTTTATGTGTGACCCCTGAGTGACATTTGGCAGGAAAGCTAGGAGTTTTGGGAAGGCTTGCTGACCAGCTTCAGGCTGCTGGTTTGAGAGGACATTGAAAAACAGGAATGAACAGCAATTCTGACATGTTTGGATTTTGTGCTAGGAAAGCAAACCACTTGTTTGTCAACTCTAAAGCAAATCTATTGAATTGTACCAGGGAAGCATCTGTAGTTTGGATGCCCTCCCCCCACCATTGCTGTGTTTGGGCTCAATATTCCCATTGTCCTGATTAATTAAATGAAGGTGCTTGTCAAGTAAAAGGAGCTATGTAGTAGTTAAGTGGAGCTAAGATGACAGTAATTGGCTGTATCCAAATAAATGTCATGTGATCCTCGTTATACCAGTAGCCTGAAAGGCCTGTCTCTTTGTTGCCCTAATAAAGACACTACTAGAGAATAAGCAGTGGCACATATCTGCTTTGATGGGTTTACAGCTGTAGCTGAGTTCTGTGTCTGAGTCCTTTTTAAAAACAGTAGTGTACGTACACGGTCTTGCTGTTTCTTGCTCTCAAATGACAAAACACAGACACGTATACTCCCTTTCGTCACACACACACACACACACACACACACACACACACTCCTTCTGGCCTCATTGCTCAGTGCATTTCACTTTACATTTTGGATACAGCTGGAATTCCTTTCTCTCTTCCTCATTTCCTGTTGTAGCTCTCTCTCTCTCTCTCTCTCTCTCTCTCTCTCTCTCTCTCTCTCCCTCTCTCTCTCTTTCTCACTCTCTCACTCTCTCACTCACAGGGGCTGGGGTTTACCAGGCTACGGGGGAGGGGGGGTTGTGCAGAGTTGGACTGAGGGAGAAAACTGGAATTTGATTGACAGCCGGGCAGAGCTACATGGTTTACTGACTTTCCGGTTTGAGATTTCATGGCTCTTACAGCTTGTATAACTGTGTTGTCCTATACTGTACTATGTGTTGTATATAAAATGTGCCCCTGAACCCCCTGGTTTTCCTTGTTTTACTTCCCTGTCACACCTATCTCTTTACTTTCTTATCTGTATCTGAGTGGAGCCACAAGTGACTCTGTCTAGGGGAAGAAAGAGGGACGGGAGGGGTTTTTGATGTGATAAAGTGCTAAGTTAAAATAACAATCAAGAGGACCCAAAATGTATATTATTTAAAAGGCATTTTACTCAGTTTGGTAGCTGGGGCTAGATTATTCTTTAGATTAGATTAGAATATTTTAGAATTACTGTCAGGGTAAAATATGACTGACTATGTACTCTTAATTTAAATATAATGTGAATTTGCAGCACTGAAGGGCAGTACTATGTTAGAGTGAGTCAGTGTGGGGTACTGTATTAGAGTGAGTCAGTGTGGGGTACTGTATTAGAGTGGGTCAGTGTTGGTCACTGTTTCCCTCTTATTCGATTCAGTGAAACCCCCCAGTTCAACTCAGATTATTGCACGATTGTGTGGTTGACCTGGCAACCCGGGTGATATAATCCTATCAGAATCCCCGCGCTGACGGCAAGGCGAAACTGGAGAGGATGGATCTGCCAGCAGATTAGTGCTGGTGTAATGTCAAAGTTCCCCTAATCCCCCGTCCGAGCAGATGGGACTCCATCACAACACAGCATTGTTTCATTCACTCACCTTATGTAATGTTACTAATGATCGTGCAAATAACCATTACAATTTCCGCCCACACTGTACATGCGTGTGCATCTCTAAGATGTGTGTATGTGTATGAGCGCATATGTGTGAATGCATGTTTGTGAGAGTGTGTGTGTGTGTGTGTGAGCGAGAGAGAGCGTGTGAGAGAGACTCGGTGTGAGATGGGGAGAGAGATCTGTTCTTCTTTTAACTGGAGTGGAACAGACACGCCTCTAGCCTGCACAATTTCACAATGAGCTCTTTCACAGGAAGCAGAAGTTAACTAATGCGGTACCATCTTTTTATCAGCCATGAAAGCGTGGCGGATCGTTATGTAAGCAGAATAGAGTGTGTGAAGAGAGGCTCTGTTTTTCATATCTGTCAAGCTCAGGTAGTGGGTGTGGGCGGGGCTTGGTAAGTGAGGTGTCAGGAGGGGCGGAGCTGGGTAAGTGGAGAGGTAGGGATGGGTGAGTGTTCTGAGGGTGTAGGGGTGTAGATAAGAGTGAGAGAGGTGTGAGGGGTGTCAGGGTGTGGTCTGGGGATGTAGGCCTGTATATTAAGGTAAACGGGGTGTGTGGAAGGATTAGGCATGTAGGCTTTGGTAAAAGGGGTGCATGAGGGGAGTAGGGATGTAGGTTAGGGTGAGATGGGTATTGGGAGGGTGGGGGTGGTGCGATGAGGGTGAGAGGGGGTGGGGGTGGAGTATGTTGTTGGAGAGACTGCCCTGCATAGTTTCCTCGTGTGGTCTTGTTCGGTTATTTGTCTGATCTCATATGTAGAGGCTAAATGCAGTCACTCCAGTGCGGTCACCCCTGTACACTTGCTCTATGACGGTTGGTTCTTCATGGTTATTCCAGTGTGGTCGTTCCTATGTGATTGTATTCACAGTCGGACAGCTGGGCCAGGTTCCTCCTGCATGAAGCAGTGCTGTCTGACAGGTCTGCTGTCTGAACTGCATTCCAATCCAGGCAGATGTTTGCCAGACCCTCAGATCATTTATGTGTGTTTATTTATGAATTTATTTGGCAGACACCCTTACACTCTCTTTCGTTCTCTCCCCCTCCTTTCAATTTCCTCTCCAGGTGAGGCGAAGAACATCCCTCCATACCCGGGGCCTAACAAGATGAGGGACTGCTACTGCACCGTCAACCTAGACCAGGAGGAGGTCTTCCGCACAAAGATGATCGAGAAGTCCCTGTGGTAGGTCATCCACTTCTACTGTCTGTCTGAGTGTGTCTGGGATCAGTAAGACAGGTGCATGGTCTGGTACCCTTGATAGGGCAAGCCTGGTGGAGAGGGCTGATTAGGGCTCAGGTCAGCCCAGAATGTCCCGATTGGACAAGGGGTCAGTTGAGGGCGGGGCTTACTCAAGGGGCTGGTTGTGATTTGTGGCTTTCAATGCTCCCCTACTGTGTTTGGAGTGGAGCTGATAGAGGGGTTTTTATGTGAGTCTTGCACTGAGATCCTGAGAATCAGAGTCAATTTTGCACTAGCTGAATTCCCCTCTTGGGTTCCAGCTGGCCACAAACCTCTGACCTGAGTCTCTCATCCCCTGTTTTTCCAGTATATACCAGAACACTGATCACTTTCTACTGTTATATACCAGTACACATAAGCCTCTATCTTCCAGTGTATACCAGTACACCAGCCTCTTTCTCAGTTTATAGATGTACACATAGGCCTCTCTCCTAGTTTATACAAATACACATAATCTTCTCTTCCAAGGAGAGAGGGAGGGAGGGAAAGAGAAACTTGCTTTGTGACCACTGTTTATTCCAACTTTACCAACTGGCTTGCAACCTGTACACTACATACCCACAACCACTGTGGAACATTTCAGCATGTAACTTTGATGTTACAGCAACATTGTGAGGATGCTGTGTGTTAACTGGAGCTACTGGGGGCCTAACTAAATGATGTGAAGTGAATGAAGTGAAATAGTTGTGTTAGTTTGTGTAGTAAAAGTCCAGGTCCTCTCTGTCCTTTCATAAACACAGCCCCTTCTACGGGGAAGACTTCTACTGTGAAATTCCCCGCAGTTTCCGCCACCTCTCGTTCTACATCTTCGACAGGGACGTCTTCAGGAGGGACTCCAGCATCGGTAAGAGCTACCTCAGTGACACCTATGCTAAAAGCTAAGATAATGTACGCACAAAGTCAGAGTAGTCAATAGCATTACATTTACATTACATTTACATTTATTCATTTGGCAGACGCTTTTATCCAAAGCGACTTACATAGGTTACAGTTGTTTTACAATGTTATCCATTTATGCAGCTGGATATTTACTGTGGATATTTACATTACGTCTTTCCCCTGCTTAGTCAGGGTCCAGTAGGTGTTCATTATAATGCAAGGAAGAATTGGATAGCCTAGCAAAAGTCCCCCTTACACTGTGAGCTGGTCCATGCATGCTTGTTGCAGTTAAGCATGTGGTTGTTGCTAAGCAGAGCTAGTTTGATGGTAGATAAACAGGTCTCTTGTCTCTGATTGGGTGTTTGAGCCTTGGAGTATTTACGACCGGCCTTGACACAGCGCTAGATATAATCCAGAGTCTTGACTTCAGGCAAAACGAGATGGGCTGAATTGCCTGTTATAGTCATTATGCTTATGTTCCTTAGTCTCTAAAGAAAAGCATACCTTAGCTCTCT
Source organism: Megalops cyprinoides (assembly GCF_013368585.1). Classification (NCBI taxonomy): domain Eukaryota; kingdom Metazoa; phylum Chordata; class Actinopteri; order Elopiformes; family Megalopidae; genus Megalops; species Megalops cyprinoides. Next base: position 8,159,192 of record NC_050596.1, on the reverse strand, counting down.
TATACGGCACCCAGGTGACAGACTTGAGGTCTTTGATTGTTTGTTGTGGTAATTGCTTGAATAACATGATGTGTTGACAATTTTTGTGTTAAGGGTTCAATATTTCATTGTAAAGAGTTCAGGAAGTAAGGGTTCAGTTTCTCAGTGTTGAAGGTTCAGCATTTCATTGGTGAGGGTTCAGTATTTCAATGTTAAAGGGTCAGTATTTCACTTTTAAGAGTTCACTATTTCAGTGTTAACCATTTAGTATACACACTATCGCAGCAGCACACTACACCCTCACAGCTGCACACTGCACTTTCAGCCACATGTAGTCACAGCAACACACTGCACTCCCGCAACAAACACTCCCTCGCAGTTCAGTGGTGTAGAATATGTCTGGCTGCTGTCATGGCTCAGATGTCGTTGCCGCGGTTGTTGCTGGGTGCTGGGTGTGGCTGTGACGGAGAGGTGTGATGTCTCTGCAGGTAAAGTGGCAGTGAAGAAGGAGGATCTTCAGAAGTACCACGGTAAAGACACCTGGTTCCAGCTGCAGCACGTCAGTGCTGATTCAGAGGTGCAGGTGAGCACAGGTGTTTCTCCTCTCTGCTGCATCACACATATACACTCTGATAAATGTGTCTGAGTCTCTTTGTCTCTGTTTGTATCATGTAGTTGTGCTGCACCATTCTCCAGATATCTGTTAATGAACACTGTTACTGTACCCTCCGGAGAGAGCACACGTCTCTGTCTGTCTCACACACACACACACACACAGTGTAACACATACACGTGCATGCGCGCACACACACACACACACACACACACACACACACACACACATGCACACATACACATACAGTAACATGCACACACACACACACACACACATGTTCACACACAGTAACATATACACACACCACACATACACACAGAGTAACACATGTACATACACACATACACATTTACCCAGGCTGGTAGAATTCCCAGGGTCAGCATGACCGCTCAGCTCTTCACTCTGTGTCTGGCTGCTATCTGTAGCAATCAGATGAATAAATGTAAATGTAATGTAATGTAAATGACTACGACACACAAACCGGCACAGGAGCCCCCCCTTATCAGTAGCAGGGTGTAGTAGCAGTCCGGGATCCTTAGAATGTAACTGCGGGAATTTTGTTTTCTGCAACAGGGGAAGGTTCACCTGGAGCTGCGACTGAATGAAGTAATAACTGACAGTGGCGCCATCTGCCATAAGCTGGCCACACGGTGAGTGTCCTCTCTTTCACCCAGTCACAGGCATTACCATCACCTGGCACCCAATCACAGGGCTCAGGTTTCACCAGTGAGCCACACATGGCTCTCTATTTGCCTCTTGCCCAATCGCACGGCCTTTGCCCTTTATCCATGAGCCAATCATATGGCCCACCCTTAATGTGTGATTCAGAGGCACTGCAGTATGTGGTTAGAGGTATAACCGGGCACACAGTCAAAGCCAGCAGTGTCGTCTTTAAGCAATTGTGGCCGAGGGATCCCAGTCAAGTTCTACCAGCGGCACCGCATATGAAAGCAATCAGATTGCCGCATTAGCCTTCACCGCAAACCAGCGTTTTGAGTTGGTTTCCTTGTTTTAAAAGCTTCCGGTCAAGGACCAGCGCATCTCAGCGCTAATCAGGAAGTGTGGGAGGAGAAGGTGACAACAGGGTGTGTCAGGGGCAGAGTGGGCCCAGCATCCTCAAACCCACAAGCACCCCTGAAAAAAAGTGGAGCTGCGTGTTAGTGTGTGTGTTTGTGTGTATGTGTTGTACAGTGATCATTTGAAGATGTGTGTATGTGGCAGTGTGATGGTGTGTGAATGTGTCAGTGTGATGGTGTGCGTGTGGAGGGGTAACAGGTATCTCCCTTTCCTCACAGAGTGCTGGAGTGCCAGGGCCTGCCCATTGTTAATGGACAGTGTGACCCCTATGCTACAGTGTCACTACTGGGACCATCCAGGTCAGAGTCTGTCAATGTGGAGGTGTACCAGAGTACCTCAGTGTTCCAGTCGTTCATCTCACCTGTCCTCCTCTCCATCTCTCACAAACTCTTTCCTTCTTCACTCTCTCTTCTGTCTCCTCCTCTCTCTCACTTTCCTTATCTCTCTCTCTCCACTCTCCCTCTTTCACTTCTATTTCCTTTGTCCTTCTCTTTCATTTTCTTTCTCCCCCTCTTGCTACTCTTCTTCTCTCCCTGTCCATCTCTCTCCTCACTCTCCCTCTCTCTCAGTTTCCTTTTCTCTCTCTCACCTCTCTTCCTCTCTCTCACTTTCCTTCTCTCTCTCTACTCACTCTCCCTAATCGCTCGCTTTTCTCCTCGGTTCCTACTCTCCCTGTTTACCTTTCTCTCTCTCTATGCTCTCTCACTTTCCTTTTCTCTCTCTCTGTCTGTCTCTATGCTGTCTCTGTCTATCTCTCACGCTTTCTTTCACCTCCCTGAGTTCATTTCAAGTCTTTATTGGCAAGACAAACAAAAATAGCAGTCTTGCCAAGGCAATAATGCAAACAATAGTAAAGAGCAGCTATGTACAGCAAAAGAAATTGTAAACACACGGGGATGCAGGGATGTATTCACTGTAAGAGACATACGCATGTCTGATCTCTTTTCAGATCAGAGGCCAAAAAGACCAAGGTGAAGAGGAAAACCAACAACCCCCAGTTCGATGAGGTCTTCTATTTTGAGGTTTGGATTTAGGACTTTTCAAATCATGCAGCGGTTCTTTGTGAAAGCAGAAACGCCCTGGCACTTCCTGTTTTTAGCCAGACGTTTCTGAGAAGCACAGACACTCAGAGCCATGCTGGACCTTAAATGTCCCTCAGTGTAAAAGCGCCACACACTCACCGCCTCTCTAACCTGGTGTGCAGTGCACTCTCATTCTGTCACATTAAACTAGCGTGCAGTGCGGTCTTCATCTGTCTCACGTGTATGCTTGGGGATTTTCACAGTCTCTTTGGGTGTGCGTCATTAACCTTCAGTCATTACAGCAGCATCAGTCTTCTGTTCAACAATAACTGTACAAGTGTGTCAAATGTATGTATGTGTGTCAGACTTGTAAATTGCTCTGGCTAATAGTCTTTGCTTTGGGCATCAATGTGAATGTGTTTGTGTGTGGCGTGTGTGTGATGTGGTGTATATGTGATATGTAATATTGTAGTAATATGGGTGAAATGTACCAGGGTTGGCCAGAAGGGGGCAGTGAGCCAATAACTGTAGAGAAAATGTATCCTCTCTTGTCATTGGATTCTCAGTGTTACTGTAAAACGTAGTGAGGAGAGAAACTGTCTGACTTCAGTTTCTCCTGACTAGAGTACTGTACTACAGTAACATAGAGTGATTTGGTTGACATTGATTTTGTACCCGGTGTGATTGATGGTGAGTCGTTGACCGACGGGGAGTGGTTTGATTGATGTGGAGTGGTTTGATTGACAATGGGTTTCATCTTCCTCCAGGTGACCAGACCACTCAGCTACACCAGACGACACTTTGATGTAGAGGAGGATGATGTTGACAAGATGGCACTTAGGTGTGTGTGTATGCATGTACACACACAAGTGTGTGTGTGTGTCTGTGTGCATGTATATATGTGTGCATGCGTGTGTGTATGTATGTGTATCTGTTTGAATACCTGTTGGAGCAGGACTTTGTGTGTGTGTGTGTGTGTGTGTGTGTGTGTGTGTGTGTATGTGTGTGTGTGTGTGTGTGGAAGTGTGTGTGTGTGTGTGTGTGTGTGTGTGTGTGGATGTGTGTGTGTGTGTGTGTGTGAAAGTGTGTGTGTGTGTGTGTGTGTGGAAGTGTGTGTGTGTGTGTGTGTGTGTGTGTATGTGGAAGTGTGTGTGTGTGTGGAAGTGTGTATGTGTGTGTGTGGATGTGTGTGTGTGTGTGTGTGTGTGTGTGTGTGGAAGTGTGTGTGTGTGTGTGTATGTGTGTGTGTGTGTGTAAGTGTGTGTGTGTGTGTGTGTGTGTGTATGTGAAAGTGTGTGTGTGTGTGTGTGTGTGTGTGTGTGAGTGTGTGTGTGTGTGGGTGTGTGTGTTTGTGTGTGCCCGTCCTTGGTCTGATGTTCAGTCTCTTCCATAGGGTGGACCTGTGGAACGCCAGTAATCTGAAGTTTGGGGATGAGTTTCTGGGAGAGGTGCGGGTCCCGCTAAAGGTGCTGGGACAGACGGGTGCGCATGATGCATGGTGAGTCCCGCTGACATCATCATCTGTCCCTCTGATTGTCCTCAACGGCACCATGAACATTTCACTCTGTACCTATCCGTTCTGAGCTCCCTCTGTCTGTCCATCTCTCACTCTTTCCTTCTACCTCTGCCTGTCTGTCTGTCTGTCTCTCACTCTGTCTCTCTCTGTCCACCTGTCTCTCAGTATATCTGTCTGTCTGTCCTTCTGTCTCTCTGCCTATCTGTCTGTCTGTCTCTCATTCTGTCCCTCTATCTTTGCCCATCTTTCTGTCTCTCATTCTGTCCCTCTGTCTTTGCCCATCTCTCTGTCTCTCACTTCGTCTCTTCCCATCTGTCTGTCTGTCTCTCACTCTGACCCTTGGTCTCTCTGTCTGTCTGTCTGTCTGTCTGTTAGGTACTTTCTGCAGCCGCGGGATAGTGGTGGTAAGGCAGGGAAGCCTGATGATCTGGGCTCTCTGCGGCTCAACATTGTTTACACGGAGGACCATGTCTTCCCCTCTGAATACTACAGCCCACTCCAAGAGCTGCTGCTCAACTCTGCCCACGTGGAGGTGGGGTTTGCTGTGCTACTTTCTTTTTGTGTGAATGACAGTCGTGCATGTGTGCAGGTGTATTTGTGTGTGTTTGGATGTCTGTGTGTGTGTGTGTGTTTGTGTGTGTGTGGAAGTGTGTGTGTGTGTGTGTATGTGGAAGTGTGTGTGTGTGTGTGTGGAAGTGTGTATGTGTGTGTGTGGATGTCTGTGTGTGTGTGTGTGTTTGTGTGTGTGTGGAAGTGTGTGTGTGTGTGTGTATGTGGAAGTGTGTGTGTGTGTGTGTGGAAGTGTGTGTGTGTGTGTGTGTGCGCGCGCTTATGTGTGCATGCATGTTTGCTTGTGTGCTTGTATATGCTTGTGTGTGTGTGTGTGTGTGTGTGTGTGTGTTTGTTAGTGCATTTGTATGTGTGTGTGTGCATCCTGTTTGGTTAGGGCGTCTCTCTGGGTGGTTGTGCTTGTCGCGGTTGCAGGTGTGAAACTGTTCTCTGCAGAACTGACTTCCTCTCAGCTGCTGCTGAATGTGGCACAGGGTGGACCTCAAGCCAACACTGATGCTCCTGCTGATCCCAGATCAGTTCTCTGTATGCATGATATAGGCGTCTGTCTTGCACCCTGTGCTAGCGCTTCCCCCTGCTGACCCCAGATCAGTGCTATGTGTGTGTCCCACAGCCTGTGTTAGCTCTTCCCCCTGCTGAACCCAGATCAGTGCTCTATGTCTGTCCCACAGCCTGTGTCAGCTCATCCCCCTGCCTACCCTGGATGAGTGCTCTGTGTCTGTCCTGCAGCGTGTGTCAGTGCACCTCACTGCTGACCCTGGATCAGTGCTTTGTGTCTGTCCCGTAGCCCGTGTCAGCATCTGCAGCTCACATCCTTGGGGAAGTGTGTCGGGAGAAGCAGGAGGCCGCCGTGCCGCTGGTGCGACTCTTCCTGCATTCGGGGAAAATCGTGCCCTTCATCAGCGCCATCGCCCACGCAGAGATCAACAGGACACAGTGAGTGACAGCGTGTCAGCCCTGCCCCCCTGAAAGGGCTGCAGGCTTGTGGGCGTGTGTGGTGGATGACATCACTGCTACGCTCCTGTCCAGGGTTCTTGGTCAGCTGGTCAAGGGAAACCCCGCCCACTGTCTGCCCCCAAGCACTGGCCCTAGGACGGTTTCAGTCTTCCACTTCTAGTGGTGGGGGTGGGGAGTGTGGCTGAGTTAACTGATTCTGGATTAGTGCTCTGTGGTTCTAATGGAACATGGAACCTATAGACAAGCCAGCTGAACCATAAATTGGTACTACGTGTTTGCTTCTACAATGTGTCAGGCTGTTCATAGCAGGCCTTAAGTTGTTTGAAACTTTCCTGGATCCTGGCCTGGTGGATTTTATCTCTGGTGTGGCTTCCACACTTGAGACAGGGGGTTGAAACTCCTGCTGGTCTCTCGCCTCAGGGACCCCAACACCATTTTCCGGGGGAACTCGCTGACGTCCAAGTGCATCGACGAGACCATGAAGCTGGCGGGCATGCACTACCTACAGGTCACCCTCAAACCCATCATCGATGAGGTGAGAGTTCCACCAGATTTCTCCATCTGATATCTCTCTGTCCATCTCACACCTCTCTCTCTTTCTACCTCACATCTCTATCTCTCTATCTCAAATCTCTCTGTCTCACATCTTTATCTATCGCTATCTCACACCTCTATCTCCCTATCTCAAATCTCTCTCTCTATCTCACATCTCTGTCTCTCTTTCTCTCTATCTCACATCTCCATCTCTCTCTATTTCATATTTTTATATCTCACATTTCTATCTCTCTATCTCACATCTCTCTCTCTCTCTCTCTCTCTCTCTTTCCATCTCACAACCCTTCCTCTGTCTGTATCTCCAGGGAGGTGCCAGCCTCTTCTCACCTTCTTGATTTGTAACTGTTACAGCAGAGTTCCACACCCCGGAACTTTAAAGTGCATTCAAAGGAAGCAGGGCTGTGACTCTCACCTAATGTCAGCTGTGAAACCGCACCTCTAGCAGAGCGACTGTGGCGTTTTGCGCAGTGCCTACAGCTTTAGCGTGGTGCGTCTTGCGTGTTTGGATGGCGTTGACCTTACAGTGACCTTATTCACGTGTGTGCTTTGTGTCCGCAGATCTGCGCAGACCACAGGCCCTGTGAGATCGACCCGGTGAAGCTGAAGGAGTCCGAGAACCTGGAGACCAACAGGGTGAGCATGAGAGAGAGAGAGGAGAGGTCCGCCTGGCTGGGGCGTGGTCCTGATGGGACAGGCAGCCGGTTCTAACCTTGCCGTTGCCTGTGGCTGTCTTCCAGGAGAACCTGCGGCAGTATGTGGACCAGATCTTCTCTGTCATCACCAAGTCTGGCGTCAGCTGCCCCACGGTCATGTGTGCCATCTTCTTCTCCGTGAGGGAGTCCGCCGCCACCCGTTTCGAAGGTAACCGGCCCCACCCCTCTGATGCAGGACTCTAGAGGAGCCTTGTCCTTATGTCATAGACCACAGTGTCAGTGTTTGTGACCACAGTGAGGATGACAGTAGTGTCTGTGTGTGTGACCACAGTGCTTTTGTGACAAAAGTGTGAGCACAAGACCTGTGACATTAATGTTTGTGACAGTGTCGACAGTGTCGATAATGCTTAGTATCTGAGGCCAAGGCCTTTTGAGAAGTAGACTGGTATTACTACAGAAGCACCTTAGCACCTTATATAAACCAGATGCACACTAATTCTATTTTTAAAGACTGAGACTGGCTGTCATAAGTGGGGCTCGTAAATCCATGACTGGACAGAACTCGCCCCTCCCCTCCTTACTTCTACTCCTTCAGGGTTCCTGTGTTTTCACCTTGTACACAGATCCTTACTTCCTGTTTGCCATCACTGAGCTTTCCTGGGGTCCACTCTGGCACAGTCTGAGTGTCTACTCTGCCATCTGTTGGACAAGCTGTGCACTGCATCCACATTCAACATGAAAATACCTTCTATAGTGTGCAGACATTAATTACTGTTCATTAATTGCTTTGTGTGTGTGTGTGCATTGTGTGTGTGTGCTCTTCAGAGGATCAGGATGTCAGATACACTGCCGTTAGCAGCTTCATTTTCCTGCGTTTCTTCGCCCCGGCGATCCTGTCACCTAACCTTTTCCAGCTGAGGCCACACCACCCGGTGAGTGTGCAACCTCCTAATGTTGTCCCGCACACCCCCCAGTGAGAGTGTGTCCTCATAATGTTTCCCCCCACACCACCCGGTGAGTGTGCAACCTCATAATACTCCATAGCAGCCAGGGAGTGCACATCCTCATAATGTTTCCCCCATACCACCCTATGAATATACATCCTCAAAGTGGTTCCCACCATACCACCTCTGAGTGTGCATCCTCGTAATGTTTCCCCCTGTACCACCCAGTGAGTGCGCATCCTCATAATATTTCCCCCCCATACGATCTCCCCACACTAACTGACCTACTGTTCTAATCCATCCCTCTGCATCCTGTAGTAAACTATTATGATAATATCAATATGATACTCTTGTGCTGATGTGCTCTGGTTCAGATTGAAGTGCAGGACAGATTCTCTGCTGATGTATGCGTGTGTTGGGGGGGCATGGCCATGTTGACTCACCTCTCATTCTCTCCACAGGACCCCTGCACCTCTCGAACCCTGACCCTCATTTCTAAGACCATTCAGACCCTGGGGAGTTTGGCTAAGTCTAAGTCTGTGAGTGTACACACTGTGAGCATGTGTTTCTGTTGTGTGCTTCAACATAGCAGGGATCTCTGCTGCAGGGGGAAACTGGGATCTGTCACACAGGCTACATGTGCATCTGTATTTGGGAGGATATGACCTGTCCTTCTCTCTCTCACTCTCTCTTTTTCTCTCTTTCTCTCTTTATCTTTCTCTTTCTCTCTCTCATCCTCTCTCTCTCTCTCTCTCTCTCTCTCTCTCTGTTGCTCTCTCTCTTTTCTTTCTCTACAAAGGGGAGTTTCAAAGAGTCTTACATGGCGTCGTTCTTCAATTACTTCAACGAGCAGAAATACACAGACGCTGTTAAAAATGTGAGTGTTTTTCTGATCTCTATGGCTGAATGTAGACTGGTCTGTCTGTGCAAGCTATATATTGTCTGGTCTCTCTATGGGAGCTGTAAGTTGACTGGTTTCCATGGGGTGTATGTAGACTGGGCTCTGTATGTAAGAGCTGTAATTAATATTCTGTTTCTGTCTTCAGTTTCTGGATCTTATCTCATCTTCTGGGAGGTGGGACCAGAAGACCATTGAGATGCCTATCACGCTGAAAGAGGGGTAAGTCACTGATGGCATCACAGAGAAGGCCCAGTAGTTTGCTTCCATTTTAAAACCATATCTCCTTAGTTTTACCTGTTGTGATATATGCCAGTTTTACCTTAAACCTGTTCATTTTTTATGAGCTGTTGGCAGTCATTCTTGAAAACACAGTGTGATTCCAGTCAAAATGTTTTGACTTACTGGAACTGAAGCTATGGAGTGCTCAAAGCACCTGACATACCTCAGGATCTACACTCTTAGGCCAGTGTATGATTTCTGCATACACATGTCAATTTGTACCAATAATCACAGCAAACTTGTAACTATCATGACTGGAGCGAATAAACATACAATGCATTCTAGGCTTATAGGAACCTCTTTCTATATTTCATGTAATCCCAAAGAAACTGTGTTAGCACCTTTAGATCTTTGGAAAAGGCTGTGGAGAGAATGCCTACTAATATTCTTCATTGCTCCTTTCCCAGAAACTCTGCAGCCTGCCTACTGGTGTAACAAAAGGGTTATCACTAGAGCATTTTCCCCTGGTGTAAAGTGTGCAGTACAAGACAGTTCACTGTACACTACATGCAGAATATGAATGAATTCACCCCTGAGATCACTGTTTTCAGCTTGCATGTTGTAGTTTCCTATATATCCCGTCTGTTCAGATGCCAGTCTAAACAGTTCAACCTCTCTGTAACCTCTTCCTCTTTCTCTCTCGTGCTTTCTCTCTGCCCCCCTCCTTCCTGTCTTTCTTTCTCTGTCTCTTATCGCGTCTCTTTCTCTCCTGTTTCTCTTGTCATCTGTCTCCTTCTTCCTTTCTCTCCTGTCCTTCTCTGCAGGTTCATGATCAAAAGAGCTCAGGGCAGGAAACGTTTCGGTGTCAAGAACTTCAAGAATAGGTGGTTCCGTCTCACGAATCAGGAGTTCACCTACCACAAAGCCAAAGGTATCTCAAAAGTTGTGAAACAGAAACGGAACAAACCCTTGGAAGCACACTTAAACTTGGACAGACACACATGCACACAGGCACCTACTCAAACACACACATACTCAAGCAAACATGTACTACACACACACAAAGCACATACAAAATTATTGGAAATGGTATTAGCTACAGCTAATCTGCGAGAAGGTTAGATTCAGGCTATGAAAAGAATGTTGTGTATAAGCTTGGCCTGTTGAAAGACTTCTGTCTGATGTTGCTAAGTGACCGCAGTGTGGGATGTGTCTGCAGGTGAGGCAGCCCTCTGCAGCATCCCCATTGAGAACATCCTGGCAGTGGAGAGGCTGGAGGAGGAGTCCTTCAAGATGAAGAATGTAAGACCCAAAACAAGAGACCCAACGCACAGACCCAAAACAATGACCTCTTCTCAGTGTCACAGACCCAATGCAACGAGCTCCACTCAGAGTCACAGACCCAACGCAATGAGCTCCACTCAGAGCCACAGACCCAAAGCAACAAGCTACGCATAGAGTCACAGATCCAACACAGCAAGCTCCGCTCAGAGTCAGAGACCCAACACAGCAAGCTCCAGTCAGAGTCACAGACACAGCGCTATGAGCTCCACTCAGAGTGACAGACCCAAGACAATGAGCTCTGCTCAGAATAACAGACCTAACACAACGAGCTCCGCTCAGAGTCACAGATCCAACACAGCAAGCTCATCTCAGGGTCACCGACCCAACACAGTTTAGTCTGACCTTTCCAAACACTGATTTTATCTTTCCATGACTGCAGATGTTCCAGGTCATCCAGCCAGAGAGGGCGCTCTACATTCAGGCTAACAACTGTGTGGAGGCACGCGACTGGATAGACATCCTCACCAAAGTCAGCCAGTGCAACCACAAGCGCCTGAGCAAATACCACCCCTCCGCCTTCCTCAATGGCCACTGGCTGTGTTGCAAGCAGTCGGCCGAGTCTGCCTTCGGGTGTACGCCCTGCACGGGGTGAGTCCCCCCCCCCGCCCCAAACACACACACACACACACACACACACACACACATACACACACTCACACGCACACATACCCGTCTGCTGGTCTTCCAAGTGTTCCCTTCACTTCAGTAAGGTGTTTGGAGTTGCAGCTGGCTGCCTGCAGTGCTGCATAGTGGAGTATTTGGATGATTTGGATATTTGGGTGCATGTAGCTGTAGTGTTAGCCTGGGTGTGTGGATTGAGGGTTGGGTGCATGTAGCTGTAGTGTTAGCCTGGATGCGTGGATTGGGAATTGGGTGTGTGCTACTGCAGCATTAGCCTGGATGTTTGGATTGATTATTGTCGTCCTGTGCTCCTGTGCGACAGAGGTCTGCCTGCCAACATCCAGCTGGACATAGATGCAGACAGGGAGAGTGAGCGCATCTACACCCTCTTCAACACATACATGCACAAACTGGATAAGATGCAAGGTGAGCTGGTCATTGCAAGAATGTGTGAGACTTCAAGTTTTAGAGGCAGAGAGTAAGTGTGTTTGTGTGTGTGTGTGTGTGCGTGCGTGTACCTTTGTGTTTGAGAATGTGTTTGTGGATATGTGCATGTCAGTGTTTGTGTATGTGTGTACATGTACATCTGTATGTTTATGTGCATGTGCGTGTGTGTTACTCTCATCTTCTGCTCTCTGTCTCCCCCTAGAGGCGTGTGGCAGTAAGGCAGTGTATAATGGCCTTGAGGAAGATGAGTACTCAGGGTTCGTCATCGATGACGCGAAGGAGACCTACAAGACGCTGAAGCTCATCATCTCGGCTGTGCATACTCTAGAACAGGAGCACGTTCAGTACGAACAAGACAAGTTCAGGAAGACAAAGTATGGTAGCCAGTAAGTGTCTGCGTGTCACTCAAAGAGCCATCGAATATGCCTTTCATTACAATTCTGCTGCTTTGCTCTTAACTGCACTCATTGTTTCTTTGTAAACTTTATAGACTTCTGCAGATATGAGTGATTTTGACCACATCACTCGTAATCCCTATTGAAAAGTTACATTTTAGAACACCTTGCTACCTGCACTATCCAGGACAGCAAGCAAGTGGGTGATGTTTGTCCTTTGGGTGCGAGCAGGTGGCAATGATTTGATTGGTTTCATTGGCTACAAAAATCTAAATAATTCCAAGTGAAGCTTCTTGTCCATCTTCACAAATATTGTACTCTCCACATTCAAAAACACCATGAAAAGCTGTTTTGCATCCTGGAAAGAGCTTGGGACAGTATCACAAACTTTGATATTGTCAAATGCAAAAAATGACATCACAGGAATAGTCACTTTTGGTATTGCGCCAGAAACATGGTAAAGATACCATCGTATAAGCTAAATCACTTCACAAATCCATCTCAGGCTATTTGCTCTTTCCGCAGTGTGATCTGAGGGGAGATGGGATGTTCACTGTGACCATTGTGTATCGGTTGGGGTAAAGCGGGTTTTGATTGGCTGTCAATATTTGCAGGGAATATCCAATCGGAGACATGGCCTTGCAGTGTTACATCCGACAGCAGTCGGAGGGCACCCCCTAGTGCATCTGATCGCACCTCTGTTGCCATGGCGCTTGAAGTGACACACCTCCCTTGTTCCTCGAGGGAGGAGGGCGTGCAAGAAAACAAAGCCATGGGACACAGAAACACCCTGCAAATGGCAACAGGACAGTTTTTATTTTTTGAAAGTTTTAGAGTTTTTTGTTTTCGCTGCCAGGTGCGACAGGGGCTCTGCACTTTAACCGTCCTGACCTCCTGGATGAACAAACCCAGCCTCCTGCCACCTTTTAAGCTCTGTTTTAGTGTGAATTTTGTTAAATATATTTTTTCAGGACCAGCCAATGTCTGCATTACATTCATTTAGCAAACGAATGTCTACAAATCTTTGAAACCTTGTTTTTAAAATGTTTAGTATGTGTTAAACTTCTCAGTGACCAAGCCTCAGCTCCACAGTGAAAGTCTTTTCAGGTCTTTTCAGGTGTTTCAGAAGTCCAAGTCTGAACATATTTATTTGTTTGTTTTCATATTGATAAATTCTGCATTTGACCTGCGCAGATTCATTGTCCCATATATTATCTGGATGGTCTGGTGGGCATTCTGATGGGCACAGGGGATGAGGTGACCCATCAGGGCCATATAGAGGTTAGTAAAACTGCATAGGTCTTCACAGAATTTAATACCCCACTCTGTTCAGCAGGAGACCCCAAGCACAGCTTCTTAGCATGTGTGAGCATTGTCTGCTGCCGATAGCTCCAGTTAGTGTGCAGATGAAGACTCCCCGGGGTTGGTTTTCAGTTGAACACTCTCCTGGATTAGTATTCTTATGCTCATTCTCTTTGTTTTCATTCCTAAACCCACTTCTGCTGTGAAATGCTATGGTTCTGTCACAGCATCTTAGCAAAGGTACAGAGTACCCAGCCAGGTGTGGCCTCACACAGGGCACTTTGGGTAATGTAGTTCTCCATACTCCATGGTTCATATCTGGACACTGCCTTTGACTGACAGATTCAGTATGCATGGTTACTCTTCTGACACCTCAAAACTGCAGGGTATGTCGGGTCTTTGACTTCACCACTGACCCTTGTGTTTTATAGAAATATTTCACACGCCTGTTTTTATGCATTTCAGTTTATTTTAATTCTGAAGAATGAGATTATTTCCTTTATCGTCTGAGTATATAGAGAAATTAGTTGCACCAAGTATGCACACGTGTGTGAACATGTGTGTGTGTGAGCATTTGTATGCGTATGTGAATGAGTGGGTGTATCAAATGTGTGTGCATGTGTGCGTGCGTGTGCGTCTGTGTGTGTGTGTGTGTCTTGCATGGTATTGTTGCTGCAGTGTTCTGAGAGCTGTAGTTTGTGTTGCTCTGAGCTGAGCTACTCTTCCTTTTAAGGATTCTGTCTGCTCTTCATACGATGCAATACATGTCCACTGTTACAAAGCTTCAGATGTTCACTGATCACCAGGGATCTCTGTTTTTTGTTATTAAAATAGCAAAGCAAATTACTTTAAACTATGAAATTAAACATTTCTTCCACAAATTCAGCATTTCCTCCAGTAAAATGAAATGCTCAAAGACACATTTTTTCCACATGCTAGCTGATTATTATTGGTCAGATGTTGAGTTAAATTAATCCAGCAGTTTAAAAGTGATGCTGTGGAACAATAAGCCTTGGAAGTGTCACACAGATAGACAGACAGACAGACAGAAGTAGGCAAAGGACACCAAGACCCCAACCACTGCTGTATCCAGAGTTTACTGTTTTGCTTAAGATTCATCACTCTAAATTTAAACTACAAATAAATGGCACCCATACATCAGCAGCTAACAGATTCCTGGAATCCCTGCTGATCACTGAGATCATCTGAGATCATCTGAGATCATCTCCAGCCAGCTGAATCCTTTTGACCTCATATAGAAAAAAGCTCCAGAAGGGACAAATGTGTTTTATGAAAAGTGTTCAACATCTTTCTAATAATTGTACAGTAAAATTTATGAGGTTGTGAGTTGATTGATAAAATGAGATATTGATAGCATTGCTGTTGTCTTTGTATTGTTTTATTTGCATTGTAGTGCATGGTGTGCACTACAGTACTGTCCGTGGCTATTGATTTTTGCAGTGAGAAGGATCATGGTGTAATTGAAGACCACAGAGCTGTTCCAACCTAGTGCATACACACTCACACATACACACACAAGGAGAAAGAGGAGAAACTGCTTCCGGCGGTTAAGAAGCTGGGCTTACAACCAGGAGGATGCAAGTTCCAATCCCAGGTGTGGCACTGTCATTGTACCCTTGATCAGGGTACTTGACCTAAACTACTTCAGGAAATACCCAGCTATACAAATGGATATTAGCATATGTCAACTGAGATGTGTAATTCATACTCAATAAGGACATTTCCCCAGCAAACAAAGACCTTTTTCCATAACAGTTCCTGTCAAAAATGTTTGTATGCAATTTTAACTGTCATTTTGTTTTTGAACCATGAAATTTAAGCACTTCAGTAATGTATATGGCTGCATGAGACTATTTCACAGAAATGAGACTATACCACAGAAAATTGTTTCAGCACAAACAGTGGGACATTTCCCTTTGCTCAGTGATTGCACTGTCAGAGTGGAGTTGCTGATCTTTGTGATAACTCTCCCTCAGAGTGGAGTTATTGTTCACTCTGATCACAGTGTGTCAGAGTGGAGTTACTGATCTCTGTGATCACAGTGTGTCAGAGTGGAGTTACTGATCTCTGTGATCACACTGGGTCAGAGTGAAGTTATCTGTTGTCACACTCTGTGAGGCTAAGTAGAACTTGAGCCCCCAGCCAGCAGTAACTACTACACTCATCATGGGTTATTCACTACAACCATCTAAACTATTCTTCAGTGTTTCTATCTGTTGTGGAATTTGACCCCCACCCCTGCAGGTGTAAAATTGTATTGGGTCCGAGTCTTCCTAATGGGGTTGAGTGGGTTCAGAAGGGTAAAATCTTCTTTGATCTACTGATCATACTCTGAACCATGGACGTTTCTAGCTATTGAAAAGATGCAGGGCTAAATCAAGTTTGCCTGGGGCTTGTCTTTTTTTTTGAAGGGAGATCGGCATCGGTAGGCTGGGGAGGTTTTATCTACCTTTATAATAAATAAATATTATCACACTGGACGTTGCAAGTCAAGTTCCGCTCTGTTAAACAGTCTATCTGTTGTTTTGCTATAAACACCTCCTTTTTCAGGGCAAAAGTATTTGGGGCTAGGCTTAAAATATCTGCTTAAAATATCTATAGCCCCGAATGATCGGACCTAACGATGCCACTGCTCTGAACACCAAAGAACTGTCACTGAT
This sequence comes from Megalops cyprinoides, assembly GCF_013368585.1. Classification (NCBI taxonomy): domain Eukaryota; kingdom Metazoa; phylum Chordata; class Actinopteri; order Elopiformes; family Megalopidae; genus Megalops; species Megalops cyprinoides. The sequence goes on along the minus strand of NC_050596.1, from coordinate 8,143,393 downwards.
CACAAGGCTTGCGCCAACTCACTGACCAAATCAGAGAAACACCCAGCTGGGAAGGAGTAGGGTAAGTGTAGAAATGAGGTGAGTATTCACAGTAGTGTAGAGCAGTGGTCAGGGTGCACCAGTGAGTCTGCCCTGCTTCAACAGTATGTATAAGTGCCACTGTTCCCAAAGCTAGAATCACTTCATCTTCCAGGGTGAGGGAGCGCCAAAACACACTACCGTAGTACACTGAAATGGCCACCAGGGGCTCCCTCAGTACATGCAATGCACCACCAGAGATACGCTACGTAAACTGGGTTGACTATGTAATCTCAGCACACTGCAGCAATGTATAGCAGCAGGAATGTCATTTTCTGCCATTGATCAGAGCCTGGAGCTTTTTGTGCTGCTTTCATACAGTACAGTTACATACAGTGCTACATAACAACTGCCTTCAACACACCATAGTTCCACAATACTATTATGTCAACTTCATTTATCAGTAATGACCTTTGGAAAGTGCCCTTGTGTATCTCTAGGCATACTGTGGCTATTTCTTTATTCTAGAATACTTTGCTTTATGAATGAGAATGTGAAATCAGACGGTCACAACCAGGACAGTGAAGATGTGCAGTACACTTCAGTTCCAGTGGCAGTTCACTGTTCACTGTTACCTCAAAGGAAAATAAAAAATGTGGAAATGTAGGTTTTTAACATTAACCTGCATGGAACATCCAACCAGAAAGCAATTGATATTTCTGGCTTCACTAAATCAGTTGTATATTCAATCTAGGCAACACATATTCTGGAGCATTTTACATTCAACACATTTGCACATTTAAAAAAAAAATAGAACCTGTAAACCAACAGCATGACCTGCAACTTCACTGATCAGAGAAAGTGGATGGTATTTGTATGGATCAGCCATTAGGAATACATCACATTACATTACATTCATTTAGCAGGTGCTCTTATTCAGAGCATAACAGAACATAAGTATATCCTTTCAAGTTGAATGGGCAATAGTGTCAGACCAGGCTAACAACACTCCCAGACCAGTGAGTGTGAGGATAACACTATCCAAACCCTACCCTATGTTAAGTTGGGCAACCTGACTAGGCAAAGGAAGCCAGGTATACTGCCATACATCACAGTCACTAGATCAGAATACCAGTAACTGATCTGATTAATCATCAGTAAATCATTGAAAAGTTGAACATGCATATTCGTGATCACAACAGCTCTGAATATTATCTATACTGACACTGACTGATTGCTGATTGATGTAATCTGAGTCGTGGGTCAACGTCTTTTATGAAAATGGAAAGTTTGTGTTAACAAACATTCTGCTGATGGCTGTAAGCCTGAAACATTAGTGATAATGTCTATTTTCAACAGCATGTGGAGGATATGTGAATGATTTGATTTTGATTTTCCAACTGTCAGGAATCGGATATGAACATATTCGATCAGATGAAAATTCTTGGATATTTTTGTCAGACATGAGAGTTCCCCTCTCTGTTCCCCAGGGTACCACTGTTTTCCTAAAGTTGTCTTTATGCTCTGAAATCCATGTTCTTTTGCTTCTGTAGCTTCTCTGTTGTGTGAGGGCAGAGGGGGCCAGGGCTGTGGCAGGGTCCCTGTGATTTTGGAAGTTGCTGAAATTAGTATTATTAAAGTGAAACATAAGACATTACTCAAAGTTAATATGGAAGGGGATAATTGTTAGATAATAATGAAATTTTCTGTCTCCAGGTACAAAATGACACATAACTCATCTTTGGTGTTTCTCTGGCACGCCATTTATTGACAAATTGATTTTTATGCACCCTGCTAGGGATTCATGGTATTTTACAGTGTTTTGCTCCATTTTGCACTAAAAACATGCTTTGATGAGCAGAAGCGTCTGAGTCATTACAGCTTTGACAGCAGCACTGTGCTTCCATTATCACTACAACCAACCAATCAGAGCACAGATATTCACCACCAGGTAGAATACTAAGATTCATCACAAGCACAATTACATTGTAGATCTTTAACATTCATTTTACATAATTTCCAATATTGTAAATCTATTAAGCTGGAGTGTTATGATTTATTATTTTTTTTTCCACTTCCAAAAAATATAGCTTATACTGTGAACAGGTCAAAATGCTGGTACTGTGTGACTACATGGTAAACCCTGACAAATAAAACAGTGGCAGGATAGAATATTCTGTAAAATATTCTTTGGAGAGACTACTAGCATAAGTTCACAGGAGAAAGATCCAAAGTGACTGAACACACTGAGTTGGAAATCATTAGCATACTTCCAAACACACACACACACACACACACACACTTCCACACAAACACACACACACACACACGCACACACACACACACACACACACACACGCACACATGCAACTGCATGCTCACATGCACACAAATCTGAGCACAAGTTCTCACAGATGCGTACAGGCATGTCTGCAGCCAATGACGTTTTTCTCTCAGTATGACTGAGATTGGGGCTAGTGGCTCACACAGATGACATTATAAATTTGACTACAAGAAATGCCACTTAGCCAGTCCCCATGGTAACCACTCCTCACTCTATCTGACGTATTGACCTGAAGCAATCAGGATGTGTTGAGGCGCATATATTTCTTCTTTCAGGATCTATGTTAATAAACAAATGATCAAATACTACAAAATGTGGATATCTGTCAAAACCGAAAAAATGTTGTGTCTCTGTATGGACTACTTCATTTGCAAATTCTAGCCCCTAAACCATAACCCAATCAAACTGTGTCTAATGTAGCACCCAGAACAGTAGTATTGCCATAGAGCACTTACAGCACTATTCAAAGGCATTAGCCTGTCTCATAGTATAATCCAATGTTCCTGACTAAATATAACCATATTAACCCTGCCCTGTAATAACCCATCTCTAATGTCTAATTATGGAAAATCTGTGTTCATTATGGAAACACACAGACAGAATCACTGTGAACAGATTCAGAGGGATAACAGAGCTGCATATCTAAATGCATCATAAAGTGACAGTCACAGTTTCTGTTTCCTGTGCCTCTTCAGGCCCGCAGATGGCCCAGCCCCACTAGCCAATTAACAGTCAGCAGAGGGTCGGGTTGCTGCGGTAACGGGGCGGTCCGGCCTATGAGAGGCAGCAGGTGGAGGACTTCTGCGGCTGCTCCAGAATGGACTCGCGGCGCAGGTCGTCGGGCACGGCCCCTCCGGGACCCCACACGTTGAGCTCCCCAAAAACGCCGGTTTCGATCATCTCCTCCTGCCAGGGGATGGAAATGTTGCCCGAGGCGAACTCGTCGAAGAAATTCTTGTCTTTGTCCTCCAGGTTCACCCCCTTCACCGTGGAGAAGGCCCCGACGTCGTCCAGGTCCTTGGCGTACACCGTCTTGGAGTCGGGGATAAACGGTGGTGGCAGGATGCCTACCAAACGCAGAGTGAGCAGTTACAGGCAACCCCCTACCGAACACGTTCAGACTCAACACAACTTCAGTGCCTGAACACAAGTGTTAGTCAGTACACGTCTGCTTGGACAGGTGAGTGAGGAAAGACAAGTGATAGAAAACATAGATGTGTTTAGACAGAGGAATAAGGAAAGATGTGATTGAGCACAGACAATACAAGTCTAAGTGAGGACAAGTTCCTTATTTTTGTGTTTGATCTTGAAAACGGCAATAGTAGCAAAATAGTTAAGGTATACAATGGAAGGTATAAAATTCTTTAAGGTGTAAGGAACATCCAGCCTTGAGCAGATATCTAGCATACTAAATTTAACACATATATATATATATATATATATATATATATATATATATATATATATATAATCAAGTTATACATGTGGGAAATAATGTAAGGCAGGATTGTTTCACAGGGTGTACTACGTTACAGTATGTGCAATATGAAAAAGATTCTTCACTGAAGCAGTCGAAAAAACATAGAATGCTGGCATTTACAGCAAAATGTATTGAATACAGATTAAAGGAGGTTATACAAATGTTATGCAATTCCTTTGTCCGACCACATATAAAGTATTATGCCTGGTTCTGGGTACAACACAATCAAAATGAAACAGAAGCTCTCAAAGAAGTAAAAGACTCAAAAGACAGTATCAAACACATATATTCTGACAAGAGCCTTAAAATAGTTAAGCCATTAATCTCAGCAAAGAAGCAACATTATTAATTAAAAGGGATTAATAATGTGGACTAAAGATGCTATTTCAGTCGTAACTCACAGGCGGATACAGGCAGAAATGAGTTTTCACACCAACACAAGGAAGTATTTTTTCCACAAAGGAGGTTATTATATGAAGGAATAGCTTATCACGATTCATAGCAGCGTTTGTTGAGATCATTAGAGTGTTGAAGACCAGGTTTGACAATGCTAGACGCACTCCAGAACACAGGTATAATGAGCCCAGATGGGCTGGATGTCTTGGCATTGCATTAGTTACACAGAAGTGAGTGAGTACAGGTGATGTGGGTGTCTATGAGGACCATGCAGAGGTATGCCAGTACCTGCGTCCAGTTTCCTCCAGTTGATGGAGCTGAAGAAGGGGTGCGCCCGCATCTCGTCGCAGCTCCCGTTCTTGAAGCCCAGCCGGGCGTCCACCTCCTTGGCCAGCAGGCCTTCGCAGATGGACTTGGCATTCTCACTGAACTTCTCCGGATAGGTCACCGGTTCCTTAATGATCCGCTTCTTCAGTTCCTTATTCTCCACCTGCGCGGATTCATCGCTATGATTTCATCAACACGTTTCAGCCATGTAAAAACTGCAGGTCTATCAACACGGTTCAAACACTTCAACACTGCAGGTCCATCAACACGGTTCAACCGCTTCAACGCTGTAGATCGATCAACACGGTTCAACCACTTCAACACTGTAGATCTATCAACACGTTTCAACCAGGTCAACAGTGCAGGTCTATCAACAACACATTTCAACCAGGTCAACAGTGCAGGTCTGTCAACACGGTTCAACAGCAACAACACTGTAGATGGTTCCCATTGTTCCCAAATGTACCATTTATTTTATTAAGACAGTTTCCAGATCTCCCAATACAAGCATTCAGTGCAAGGTGTTCATTCCCTGTCATGGTGTTGCTGGGCAAGCAAGGTAGAAAACAAAACAAATAATAATATTGCATCTGCATGACTTGGGACACACCCACTGTAAAAAATGACATCACAGGGGGTGGAGACAGAGAGGAAAATGCACTTCCTTTCTTTTTCAGTGTCCCTCACTATCGTTGACCTGCTGAAGGTCACTGATACCTGCACAGCTCAGCCACGGACACAGTAAAACTGAGAGACAGACGGAGAGACAACTTGGACTGAAAGTAGAGAAAAACAGGTCACCTTCTCTCCTCTGCTCCTGAAGGGGCCCTTGGCTGCAATCATCTCAAAAAGAGTGACCCCCAGGGTAAAGTAATCCACAGAATAATCATACTCCTCCCCTTTCAGCAGCTCCGGGGCCATGAACCCTGTGGGGACAAGGGCTTAGGGTCAGCATCTAACAGAACATTTTAGAGTCAGTCTGTACCAGCACAAGCTATATTCATTCTCTATCAGAACATTTTGGAGTCTGGCTCTATGAGCACAAATTAGCCAGCCTCTACCAGAATGTTTTAACCTCAGAGCCAGCCTCTACCAGCATTAGTAATAGTCATTTTAGTTCATTAGATCAGTAGATCAGGTCACTTAGAACATTTAATTTAACATCTAATTTGTCTAACATGTGCTGGAAATGTCAGCCTGTGGCAGCTCAATCAGAGTCAGGAGTCAGTTACATTTAGCTTCAATCAATACAAGAAAGGTTCAACCTCTAACAGAACATTCTGGAGTCAGTCTTAATCAGAACACGTGTGAGTTCATTCTGCCTCATTGAACGTCATTCAGCACAAATCAGAGTCAGCCTCTAGCAATATAAAGTTAAACCTGGACTGTAGCAGCCTAATTTAATGTCCATCTATATAAAAATAGGAGTTACCCTCTACCAGAGCATGCCAGTTTTTATAAAGAGACTCAGAGACAGCCGATTGTCAGGGAGATATTCTGTCACATCAGAAATCAACCTCTCAGCCAGGAGTAGGACATGGCTTTGAGACATTAGACTGTTGAGACACACCTGGAGTTCCAGCGTAGCCTTTGATCTTAAACTGGTCGTCTTTCATTTCCACTGCCAGCCCAAGGTCAGAGATACGCACGTTACCTGAGAGCGAACGTCAGACAAACATGAAGCAAACGTCAGAGGTGTGCGTGCGTCACCTGAGAGCAAACACTGGAGCTCCTGGTACAAACACAGCGGCGGGTCTGTTTTCATTAACATGGCGTGTGTGCGTGTGCACATGCATGCGAGTGTGTGTCTGTATGCATGTGGTGGTGGAGTTAGCGCGTGCAAACTATCACCAGATGTATGTGCATAAGTGTGTGTGTGTGTGTGTGTGTGTGTGTGTGTGTGTATGTGTGTTAGTGTGTGTCGGTACGTATGGATCTATAAATAGTGGGGGTGTAGTTAGTATGGGTATGTTTTGATCAGATGTACAGTATACATGTATATGTGTATGTGTGTGTGTCTCTATATGCATGCATCTATGAGTAGTGGGGCTAGAATTAGTGTGTACGTTATGATCGGATGTATTTGTGTGTGTGTGTGTGTGTGTGTGTGTGTGTGTGTACCTTCATTGTCTAGCAGTACATTTTCTGGTTTCAGGTCTCTGTAGATGATTCTCTTCTGGTGGAGGTGCTCCATGCCGTTGATGATCTGAGCAGCATAGTAGCAGGCTCTCGGCTCCTCAAACCCAGGGTTATTCTCATCCACATTGTAGATGTGGTACCTGCCACGACCACACAATTTACCAACACAGCCACCCACATGCATTTAGTCATAATAAGATGACAAACCACACCATACCATCAATGTAAAAAAAAATGCTAACTACATTTATTCAAATAAAGGAAGACTACTCTGAGTCTTCAAATGCAGTGTCCCACATATATCTTGTATACCAGACATGGTCGCCACAGACTGACTTGATTTGCCAATACATTTTTTTGTTTTTTATAACTCCTAAAATGATAAACTAAGATCTTTGCGTATCCACTGAATTTTGGAGATCTTGCTTGTGCACATGAGCATGTAAGTTATGGAGTGTGTGGGTGTGTGAGTGGGTATGTGGTTAGATGTGTGTGTGAGTGTGGGAGATATGGGTGTAGGTGTCTGGGGATTATTGTGGTGTAGGAGAATTACAGAGGCATGTAGGCTTATGGGTACTGTTGTTTGGACCTGTAGTTGATTGTGTGGGTGTAGGTGTGGGCATGGGTGTGTGTTTGATCATGTGGAAGGGTGGATGCACGGATGTGTAGGAACGTACCTGGTCTTGTAGGTGTGTGGGTGTTTGGTTATTTGTGTGAGCGTGTAGGTGTGTGGTTGTTTGTGAGGACTTGTGGGTGTGTGGGTGTGTTGTTATTCATGTGGATGTGTGGGTGTATCGTTATTCGTGTGGGTGTGTCTTTATTTGTGTGCCTGTGTGTTTGTTTATGTGGATCTGTGGTTGTGTGGGTGTGTTGTTACTCATATGGGTGTGTGGACCTGTGGGTGTGTGGGGATGTGGTTGTTTGTGTGGGTGTGTGGGAGTATGGGTGTGTGGTTGTATGTGTGGATGTGTGAGTGTGTGGGTGCAGAGTTGCTCATGTGTGTGCAGGGGTGTGTGGGTGTGCGGATGTGTAAGGCTTCTCACCTGAGGTCTCCGCCGTTCATGATGGTCATGACGAGACAGAGCTCACTCTTGGTCTGGAAGGCGTAGGCCAACGACACAATGAAACGACTGTGGACACGAGCCAGAATTCTCTTCTCCACCATTGCCCCCTATAGGAAGAAGCAAGAGGTGCAAACAGAGGAACATGTACTGAGAGACTGCAATCAATGCAACAAATGATCATGGCTCCAACATTACTGAAAAGAATAATATCCCAGGTGATTTATACTTAAACTTATATATTTAAACTTGTCTGCACTTTAAGCTCAGGACTGACAGCTTCAAACCCTTTATCAAATAACAGGAGGTGAAACACCATGATGGTGGCTTTTCTCAATGTCTATATGAATGGCATGTGTGATCACAGAGCTGTGTGTTACACTTCTCACTGAGTGGAGTATGATTTCCCAGGGTGAAATAAATACTCTTGTATTGTTGATGCTGCTTTGGGTGTGAACATTGCTAGCAACAAATGGTGGGCACACCAGACATTGACCTCATTCACTGAAAAAATTCAATGCCTCACATTCACACTGTAATTACACAGTCATACACACACAAACTCACACTAATTATGCATACTCTCCCATATACACACAGACACTCACATACCGATAACACTCTCAATCACAGACACATTCAAACACACACTCGCACACATGTACACAAACATTCACACACACACACACAAACACATGCACACACACACATATAAGAAAGAGATGGAAATAGAGACACACATGTAGTGGTTCATGATTGAATTTTTCCTGCAAATATCTGATGCGGAAATGTTATGAAACATTGTTATGAGCTCTGTGCCTTTGTCCAGCGACACGCTCAGGGTCACATGCCAGGGATTTCTTTAATCGCACAGTTTCTCCAGCCCAGCGCCCTTGTCATCACAATCCAGGAGACATCCGTTCCATTTTTAAACGCGTTGGACATGGCATTTTGTAATGACCCGATTAACAGGCAAGTGTTCTACACGTGGGTGTGGCATGATCTGTGAGCTGAGTACCAGTGGAAACGCTGACATAACCAGGCAGCACCGATGAAAAAAAAAGTTGTGATGCGTAATGCCAATGACTCATCCCTCTGTTGGGCAGAAATGCCTGCGCTGAGATCCGAACTAACAGCCCTCACCGATGCCCACTGCTGCCATTAGGCTGGCTCCAAACGTGTGTTTAGTAGATACTTAAAGCTTTCGTCTAGATTTACATTATTAATTATTAGATATTAACTGAGAGAGTGGATGAAGATATAGGACGGTGACTGTTACCTAACAGTTCCAGATAAACGTGAGCAGAGCCAGCAGGATTGAGGATTGACTGACAGCCTTATGCAACAGGACAGGTCACGTGGACAGTGCCATCATTCAGCTGAAGGTGACAAGGATGTGCAGGAATTTCTGGACGCTCACTGGGCCTAGGTGAAGCCTTGCCCATCAACTGAGAATGGCCACTCACTGGAGGTGTGCACCGCTGTACTCTGGGGTACAGACAGTGGCATAGTGGTAAAGATCAGGGTTCAAAACTGAAAGGTTGCTGGTTCGATTCCCTACTGGGAATTGAACCAGCAACCTTTAACCCTGAATTACCTTAGTAAATATGCAGCTGTATAAATGGATAACATATAAAAAACTGTAACCTATCTAAATCACTGTGGATAAAAGCATCTGCTAAATGTCAATAATCTAATGTAATTCTTGTGATCATAGCAGACATGCCACACTTTATTCAGATTCATGTGAGGTCATACAATGCAGCTTGGTTAATGCATGGTAAAGCTAAGGGGGACCTCACCAGAGGTTCTCTCTCAGGTTTGGTTCAGCAGGGCTCCCTCAGTGAAAAAGTAGACAGAGACACATGGATGTTTCTGGCCAGCAGTCATACCACAACTGTCTGATAGCTGAAGCTAAGAAGGGGTTGAACTGGATGGAATGGAAGACCTCCCAGGAAAATCAGGTTTCTGCCAGAATTAGCTTTGGAGTGCCAGTAGCACCAATGCCATGCGCAGTCATTGGAACCATGTGCTGTAGGAGATGCCATCTTTTAGATGAAAAGTTACACCAAGGTCTTAACTCATTATGACTCATCGTGACTTTAAGTCAGATCTCCTGGCACTTACTACAAAGTGTAGGGGGGGGGTCAGGGGGTTGGGGGGTCAGGGGTCCCAAGTGTCCTGGCAAATTTCCCACTCAGGCTCTTTCAGTCTAATCATCCATAGTTTCATTAGCCAAAATAATTGCCACCCTTTTCACCTCAGTTGGTATGTGGTGAGAGTTCCGTCACAAAATGGCTGTAATATATCTCCTGGCTGGGAGTTAGACAGTGGTGATTGATGAAACTCACCCTGCCTTCACTGTAGAGTAAATAATCATTATTATTATACTCTCTAACTCCCCTACCTGTTGAGCTACACTTTCCATCAGCCTTAACAACAAGAGCTTCGCAAAGAGAGATGCCCCCTCACTCACGTTACATTTACATTTATTCATTTAGCAGACACTTTCACCCAAAGCGACTTACATAGGTTACAGTTCTGTACAACATTATCCATTTATACAGCTGGATATATTTATTGAGGCAATCATGGGTTAAGTACCTTGCCCAAGGGTACAGCAGCAGTGTCCCAGCGGGGATCAAACCTGCAACCTTTCAGTTACAAGTCCTGCTCCTTAACCACTATGCCACACTGCCGCCCACGTTATCCATCAGTCCTAGTAACAGCAACTCTCCCATAAATTCACAGACACATGGATGTGTCTTTCTTTCCAAATAGCAGACACACATGCTGTGTAGCCTCACCTCATAGCCATTCCTCTTCTTCAGCCTCTTCTTGCCAAGCTTTTTGCAGGCATACAACTTCCCTGTAGCCTTCATCTGGCAGGCTGACACCTCCCCGAAGCCCCCCTTCCCCAGGATCCGGAAGTCCAGGAACCAGTCCTCCCCAACGGGCTGCATCTCCAGCCACTTCCACTGCAGGAAGCGCTTGAAGTACATGGTCTCCAGGTAGAAAGTGAAGGGCACCTCCTTCAGGAAGTCCATGACGTTCACCAGCGTCTCCGCGAACAGGGTATCCCCGGCCTGCTCGTGCACCTCCTTCACCTTGGTGATGCCATTCTCGGGCAGGAAGGGGCAGAAATACTTGGCGGAGGGCTCCATGTAGCGCTGGATGACCTTGGCGGCCTTCTGCACGCGGTCCTTGTCCTCGGCGGTGTCATACTCCTCAATGTCCTTCCACAGCCGGCAGGGGCCCTTGTACTCGTTGGCTGACTCCAGGAACTCCTGGAAGAGCCGCTTGCCGATGGGCTGCTCCACGCAGATGCTCTGGAACTGCAGGTCCAGCGTCTCCTGCAGGCCCTCGCACACCGTGATGTGGGGCAGCTTGAGCTTGGCGAAGTACTTCTTGTCCCTGTTGGAGGCCGGGTTGGCGGAGCCGTCGAAGCTGCCCCGGGCGGAGATGTAGGCCGAGTTGGCCACCACGGTGGTCAGGCCACCGATATCCATGGTAGCTGGGGGAGGGGGGAGTGGCGCACGGGTCTGGGATGGCGGAGCTGCTCAGAGATAGAGCATTGGAGCCCAGAGGCAGAGAGACACAGAGAGGGGAGGAGAAAGACAAAGAAACAGAAGGGGTGACAGTAGCAAAGACAGACAGAGAGACAGAGAAGAAGGGGGCTGCAAACACAACCCCCTGAAGGAGAGGGGCAGGCAGACAAGCAGAGACAGATGAACAGACGTCCAACAGCGCACGGGTGAGAGGGTTACAGCACTCACTGTCTCCAGCACAACCTACAGCCACAGTGTTGTGCTCAGTGAGAGGGGTTTAAGCTCTCTGACACACACAGATATGCCTGACTCAACACCTTTCTGTAAAGCCTTTATCCTCTAACTCTATAATTCCTCCCATATTAAGCGCTAAGGACTGGGATACAGCCCTCAGGCACATGCAGTGCTGTTCCTTACTCCAGTCCACCAATCAGAATCTGCAGCCCTGAGGGAACACACACACACTTCATCCACCTGATTGGAGGACTGCGAGGCTGCATCTCTACCACTTACCCAGGAACGGCATCCACTCTTAACCACATTGACTGTCACGTGCCGTACATCATGTGTAGGAAAACCTTCACCTATCCTCCAAAAACTGAAAATTGTTTATGAATTGTATTGCTAAATTTTTGTGCAAACGTTTCTGGGATCTCTTGATTAAATCACTCACTAACGTACCAATAACAGATCTGTGTAAATCAATTTCATTGCAAACAGCTTAATTGTAATCGTCTTGAACCAGCTAAACAGCTCAATTAATTGGCCTCACCTGTCTAATTAAATGGTAGTGTGTGTGTGGCTAGAGAGCAAGCTGAATTTTGTTTGAGAAGTTTGGTTGTGTTTTTGCTGTTTTTTGTTGTTGCTAATTTTTTAAATAAAATTTAAAGCCTTCTGTTTGGTTTTGTGAGAAGTGACAAGGTTCAATGCCAGCTTCTCCACACACAATGCTTTGGCCTTGCCATTTTGGTCTCGTACATGTTTTAGCGCAAGTTAAGGAAATAATTAGAAACAATGTTATTACATGATTTCTCTGCCTTGCAGATTTCCTCATCCATGGTGATTTACAGAGATCAAATCATAATTTACATATTACCCGTTTCTACAGCCAGATATATTTTTTGAAACATTTCAGGTTCCTTACTTGAGGGCATTGGTCTACCTGAGATCTAACTGGCAACCTTTTTTGCGCAGTTGAAAGTCATGCACAAGGCTTAGTTCTGAGAGCAGACTATCCTGAATGACCCCATTACAACACCCTGCTTTGACTCAATGGTTAGACTCTCCCATTTCAGACTGATCATGTCCTGAAGGTTTTATGCATTTGGCAGGATTCTGTGCACCCCCTGTTGCCATGGCAATGAGTGCCGTACCACCTCTGAAACAATGGCCGTTTACAGCAATTCCATGTGGGCCACACCAACCCCTGGCCACGCCCATCACGCAGGGCAAACAGGGCCCTGAGGGGGTTTCTTGGCATCTTACTGGCACACAACAGGGGCACAGTAAATACCTGCTGATTGGTCGTGCTGTGTTTGTTCTACATCGACCGTGACCTTCAGAGCAGCTGTAAAGGCACGAGAGAGAGAAGGTCCTTCACAGAACATCTAAAGCAGCGTAAGCCGCACCTCTGTGCTTCTGTGGACACCTCTGAGTCTCTGTGCCTCTGTGAATAACACTGAACCCCTGAATCTCTGCACCACTCCACTATCAACGTAAAACCATGGCAACCCTGAAGGAGAAGAGGACCTGTGGCCAGCGCTGCCAGGACTTTGGGCACTTTGTGTGGAACTCCGACAACAAGACATTCATGGGGAGAACACCAGAGAAGTGGGGTATGTACATGTGTGTGTGGGTAAGAGTAAATATGCAGCAATATATGAGGGGATAAGTGTGTAAGTGTGTGTGTGTGAAAGAGAGAGAGTGACCAGGAGGAGAGAGCTGTGAGAGAAATGAGAGTGTAACACAAACAACAGAAAATACATCACAACCACCAAACAGACCTCTCACAGCACAAAGACAAAGTTGGCTGCAGGAACGACCTGGCGCAGCTTACAACCATGTAACATGGGCGGGCAGTCAGTATAATTTACATATGCACCACTCATTGTGGTGACAGTGCAGACCAAGACAGCCGTGGCTCCAGCACACTGCTCTCCCTATACTATACTGAGGGTAATAAATTCTTAGAAATTAAACCCGCTGGACCTATTGCTCCTGCAAAAACCCAGCTGTGCGATTGAGTTAGGGGATGCTTAAGGTGTCACCTTGGGTAAGAGGAGATGTTGGGGATGCAGATAAGACTTCCAAACACCAAATACTGGATGCATTTCAGATCAAAGCCCTGGCATACCTGTACGCAGGTGACTCGGCCTGGCTGTGCCCTTGTGATATGGTGAGGGACATGCTATCTGTGTTGAAGGGGTTTATGGAAGTTGAGTGTGTGAACAGGAGATAAGAGATAAGACTGGGCATCCAACACAGTGTCCTAAAACCTAGGCAAAACCAGCTCAAAAGGCACCTTGAACCTGAAAGGTAAACCTCACAGAGACTTACACCTGAAACACTCACCTGATCCAAACTTCACAGACTTATACCTGAAACACTCATCTGAGTCAAACCTATTCAAAGATACTTTAAATACATGTTCCTTATCTTTGGGAACTTAAATTCGAGCTAATATATTGCTTACTTTGGTAAGCCAACAATTCACCAGTAGAATCCTCTTCTGCATCTACACTCTTCTTTCATTCACTTGGTCTTCTGAAACACAGTTAAGCATTACCAGAGCATTCCTTCAGGTTAGATCTGTGCCCAGGGTTAAATAAGTGCTGAAAATGGAGGGCTCCCGAGTGGCTCAGCCGGTAAAAGCACTCATTCCGAGTGCAGACTGAACACTACGGTCCGGGTTCGATCCCGACCGTGTCATTAGCTCACAGGTGGAACACATTGGCTTCATTCCGCTGGGATAGGGGTGGGTACGTTGGCAGGGGCTTCAGTCCCATTAGCAACAGTGACCCCTGTCGAGCTGGTTGATCTTTGATCGGGCGCCTGGGGTCCACCTGCCAAAGCTGCATATGAAATGTCTTCCTCCGACTCATCTCTGTGCTAGCTTGGCTTGTGGGCCACAGTGTGAAACGAAGCAGCGGCTGACATCACGTGTCTCGGAGGAGGGCACGTGCTTGTCCACGCTCTCCCGGACTGACAGTGGGGGTTGTGCAATGGGACCGAACATCGATGACAAATAGGCCATTCCAACAATTCAGAGAATTGGCCATTCCAAATTGGGGAGAAAATGGAAAAATGTGGAAAAACCATCCCTGTGTACTCTAACATGAGGGAAATGCAGCTCTACTCCAAATCATGGCAATATTCCACCCCTCCCTCTATCTCACATATCAAGGTAAACAGCAAACTGCGTCCTCAGTCTATGTCAGTCTGTACTATGTGGTGATACTTTCAACTCTGCTCAGTCTACATCAGTGTGCACTATGTGATAATCTCCTCTCAGTCAATATCAGTCTGTACTCTGCGGTAGTAATTTCCTCTCAGTCTGTGCCAGACTGCACTAAATGGTGATAATTTCCTCTCTCCTCAGTCTACATCAGCCTCTACTATGTGGCTTTCTACGTGGTGATGACCGCCCTCTTTTCTCTGGCCATCTATGTGTTGATGTACACACTCAGTCCTTACGCTCCTGACTACCAAGACCGCTTAAAATCGCCAGGTAAGGAGCATTTAACATCTCCACCCTCTGTTTGGGGGTGATATGACCCTTCTCTCTGCCTGTTTAGGTGTGAGATGACCTCTCCCTCTGCCTTTTTAGGGGTGATGGTATGGCCAGATACATATGGGGAGGATGGTGTTGAGATCTCCTACAACATATCAGACAAGAAGAGCTGGATGAAAATGACCAACTGTCTGAAGAAGTTCCTGTTGCGTGAGTGTGAAAGACCTGATCTCACCTGGCTCTTTACAAAGGCTGTATATTTGTGACCAAATATACAAGGCCAAATTTTGTTTTGGTTTTCAGTGCAGGTTGTTATTGTCTAGTGTTTCATATGTAGAGTAATTGTACTTATTTTTTGAAGTTTTGGCTTGTTTTGTTTTTCGATACAGTATCATTTTTAATATTGTTTGTTTCAATTGATTGTTATTGCTGTTGAGTGGATCCTAGGAAGACTAGTGACCACTATGTGGAAGCTAATGGTGACCCCAATAAAGAATAATAAAGAATAAAGGCAGCCAATCACAGTGGGCTCTTGTCCCAGGCAGCCAATTGCATACAGTTCTTTATCTAGGCAACCAGGCCCATGAAGGAGTTTTGCTGACTAAACACAAAACTGATGTCGCCAAAGTGCAGATGAAATAACCAATGTCTTTCTTCCTTTCTCTCCCTGCACGCCCACTTGCCTGCCCACTTCAGCCTACAACGACACGATGCAGCAACACTGCAACAATCACCCATGCACAAAGGGCAAGTACTTCTTCCAGAAAGAGTTTACTGGCCCAAACCACACCAAACTGGCCTGCCCCTTCACCCAGAGCATGCTGGGAAACTGCTCTGGCCTCAGCGACCCCTCCTTCGGTTACCCCGACGGGAAGCCGTGCGTGATCATCAAAATGAACAGGGTGCGTCCACCAATCACAAAGCAGTACCAACCTGAAAAGTGGACCTAGAGAAAGCAGAGGGAGGGTTCCAGATAAAGGAGGGGGATTACCTCACTGGCTCCCCTGGGTTCCAAAGCCCCGAGTTTATATGCACATCATACATGATTTTACATTAGTCATTAAGCAGACTAAATGATTTATCCAGAGCAACTTACATTGGTTGTAGTTTTTACGTTATCCATTTATACAGCTGGATATTTACTGTGGCAATTCTGGGATAAGTACCTTGCCCAAGCGTACAACAGCAGTGCCCCAGTGGGGAATCAAACTGGCAACCTTCCAGTTACGAGTCCTGCTCCTTACCACTGTGCTACACTGCCACCCCTTTTTATACTTATATGCATGTTTAGAATTAAAGGTTACAAGGTTAATGATGTTTAGGGTTAATGTTATCTACTGTACATGTGCTTAGAGGTAGCCTATATGTTCACAGTTTATCTGCGTTTAGAATGCTTAGATACTGTATTTAGGATGCCTTTGTTTTAAACACTACATATGTGATAAACAACCAAGTTTCTCATTATCACTAAGGTACAGATGCGCAACCTTGAGTTAATTGATTATGATATTCCTGAAGGGTTGAAAGGTGACACTGTTCAATTTGCCTCTCTCCAGGTCATTAACTTTTTGCCAGACAATGGGACTGGAATGACTCCCTATGTGAACTGCACTGTGCTGGTGAGTGTACAAATGCTGAGAGCCAAAATGGCTCCCTAAACAAACTGCACTGCGCTGTGTAACGGTGAGAGCCAAAATGGCTCCCTTATTGATGAGCAGGGAAAATGAAGACGCAGCTGGAGAAACTCCTCTCAGAAATGTGCTGCAAACACAAATTCACAAAAACATGAGTGAACATTCATTTGAGGACTGCAATCCAGCTGGTTTCCAGTCAAGATTCTATGGGTTAGCATGACATACTCTTCATTAACATCAAAAGTTATTCCACTTTAGGTCCAGGTTTGAGTCAAAGAATGATTTGATTGAACCAGGCTCAGAGTCATCTGATTGGCTGAATTGTTGGATTAGAATGATAGAAATGGCTTAAGGGCTGACACTGCATAAATGTGCCTTGTGTCTCTGCCTTGTGTTTGCACAGGAAGGAAGTGACAATGTAGGAGGGGTGGAGTACTTCCCCATAAATGGCACCTTTGACCTCTCCTACTTCCCCTACTATGGCAAACAGGCCCAGGTGAGCAGTTTATTGATACCTCTTCAATCATGACCCTAGTCTAGTGTCTGCAGTGTCCTAATCTCACTACCACAACCCACCCCACCTCCCTCACTCCACAGCCCACATATATCAACCCCCTGGTGGCAGTGAAATTTGACATGATCAAGAAACGAGATGCCAAGATCCAGTGCAGGGTGGTGGCCAATAACATCGCCTACGAGAACTTCCATGACCCTTACGAAGGCAAAGTGGTCTTCTGCCTGAAAGTGACCTCATAACCCCTCTTTGCCCGGACCACATCACCCGCCTGGACACCCCAGACCCACACAACCAGCAGCAGAGCAGAACCACGCCTTCAGTGCTGTCGTCCAGTCACCTTAATAGGACAGTTTCCAGTACAGAGAGTTAGCCGGTTTAGCAAGCAGCACTAAGTAGGTCACGTGGACTGTGACAACTGTGGTTCTGGAAGACTGTGATCCTTCATGCTTGTCCTCTAAATCTCCACTGTTATTAATTTTTCATATTCAGTTTGTCAAATGCAACTCTACATTTCCCCAGTGTAACCAGTGCTGGCATACTCTACTTCAAATATTGTTTTACCTAGTGTGATTGTAGGAGCAAGGTTTTAAGAGTCTGATTTGTAGTTTGTATACATGTTTAACCTGAGTCGTTTTAAGTGATTAACCAAAGACACACCTGAGTTAATAAATATTTACTCAATAGTTCTGTTTCACAGCATTGCTACCTGCAACTTCTACCATCTTTTCATTTCTATTTAAAAAATACTCATTTTCACCTCCACACAGGAAGATGGCACTGCATTATGTACCATGTAGACTACAAATACACAGTTATTATATGTAAAAATGACTATTACCATATATCAGGCTTTGCAGGTTGTTATAGTCTAGAGGTACAGGTCTGCATACAAATAAAGGAAAACTACCCCTCTGTCCAGAAACAGCTTTATACAGTTCTATACAATTAGATGACAGAAAAGGTACCTGGAAGAGTCAGTACATTTGTTTTAAAATTTTTTTTTCAGAATTACATTAACTCATTTTTAAACAAGTAATCAACCTGAGATTTGGGTGCCATTCCACTACTGACGGTCTTATAGGAATATGTCCTTTCAGAAACAAAGCAAAAAATACATGTTTCAAACATGAGCTGTGTGGGTTATTGTTTTTCCTAGGACACCATTTTATGCACTATAAACACTAACAGCTGGGGCTGGGGGCCTGAGAGAAACAAAACACTCAACCGAGTCACAAATGCAGCTGCCTGCAAAACACCAGGAAGCCGGCCGAACAGAGAAACAGGGTGAAAGAAAAGAAAACACAGCATTCGATCAACAAAAAGAGCCATGGAGTCTGCCCTTGCATGTGCTCCTCTCCAGCTAGCAGGAAGCTTCTTTCAGCGGCGGCCATCTTAAAACATCGGTAAAAACACCTAGGAAGGGGTTGGTTGTGGACACATCTACACAGCACAACCAAAAAGCAAAGAACAAACAAAAAACCCCACAACTGGAGGAATCTTTACTTCACGCATGTCACCATACTATTTCTTCTTCGTAGCCATGTTCTGGAGGGAATCCTGTGTGTTCTTTCGCGCACCGAGGTGAGGGTGTCTGCAGTGAGAGCTGACAGCAGGGGGCACTGCACAGCAGTGCTGCCCACGTGAGGTCCTGAGCCAGTGTAGACTACAAAATTTCAGTTTCAGGACTTCAGCTCCCATCAGCCCCATATTCAACCCACCCTCTGTGACATAAACACAAGTTTCTTGAGATGAAGACTACATATGCCAGCATACTATGAGGGGTTTCTGAGTCTAGCACACTGGAGGCAAGGTTCAGTATAGGAAAAGAAAAGGGGGGGGAGAGAGAGAGGGGAGGAAGAAAAATGGTTGAAAGACACTGAGTGGGGGGAGACCACGTCCTGAAAGTTTGGAGGACTATGAGTGGAGCTAGTCCTCATCGTCGTTCTCGTCGTAGTCTTCCTCCTCATCGTCGTCGTCCATGTAAGACACAGGGGTCTGCACCCGCGAGCCGCTGGAACTGGAGGCCAGGGTACAGTCTGCACCACTCTCACTGTGCGCACACACACGCACACAGAACAACACATTTGAACAAAGAGACAAAGGGGCACACACACACACACACACACACACACACACACACACACACACACACACACACACACAGAGGCACAAAGACAAACACACAGAAGGAAAGACAGGGTGAATCATCAGCGCAGACTTCCCAAAATGTCTGAACTCATTCGCTCCACCACCCTTGGAGTGACACCTGCAGCCTGTACTCACCTGCTAGTTTGGTAGCGCCCCCCGTTGGAGGACACACGCCCAGTGATGTAGACGTTACGTATGGCTCCCTGCGCCATTTCTGCATATGAAAGACAGACGTGTAAAACACATACATGTATGTGTGTGTGTGTGTGTGTGTGTGTGTGTGTATATTCGGGGGCACATTGTAAGAAACTCATCAGTAGGGCGCATAAAACCAAGTACATCTTTGAAAAGCAGCTTGTAATATGTTTTGCCATTGCCATTCATTCGCTCTAATCCAGAGTGAAAACATTGACAAAAATAATGACTACAGCATTATTTTTCAGTGCAGCTTTTAATTTGTATCGTGCTGTTAAGATACTGCATTTCCAACAATATTTAGCCTAGTTTTCTTGAAGTAGTTAAATAAGTTAGTTAAATTTGAATTGTGTGAAATCAAGGACTTGAAAACAATGCTACAGGGAAACTGTATTCATTTCAACCCACTCCTTTTCACAGCGTGATTTTACAGCTTTCATGGCTGGGGCTGACCTGTGACGTAAGGCTCCAGGGCTTTGGGCACCAGGCCACGCACCCTCCTCAGGTCCTCAGGGGAACAGCGGCCGGCCTCCAGCCCACAGGCCAGGCCCATACGCTTCAGAACCTCAATGTCGTCGTGGATTTCAAACATGTTGTCAAAGTTAAACAGGTACTCAAACCTGGGACAGGGAGGCAGAAACCGAGGGAGAGAGGAAGTTAGAGACAGAGAAAAAGACAGGAAGAGGGAGAGATCAAGACAGAGAAAGAAAGGGAAACAGAGAGAGGGGAAGGGAGGAGATTAGGGGAAAAAAAGATGAAGAATAAGGGAGAAAGAGCACAGGAGAAACAGAAGGAGGGAGAGAGGTAGAGGGAAAAAGAAGGAAAAGAGAAAAGAGTGCAAGAAAAGAGAGAAAGAGAGGGAGAAGCAGGAAAGAGGGAGGGGGGAAAAAGAGCAGAGAGAGAAGATCCTTAGAGGCACATGTTCATGTAAACCTCTAGCTCCAAAAGCAGGGGGTCCCTGTATTTGTGCACTGCTCTAGGTATCCTGGACAACATGCCACCCTCACTTGTCATTGGAGATGGAGCAGTCGATGACGGTCTTCTTGCTGGTGTTGACGATGATGAAGGGCAGGTGAATGACAGAGTTGGGCGGCGGCGGTCGCTTCGTCTGCTGCTCTACCTGCCTGTTCCGCTGCACCAGGTTCTTAAAGGCAATTTGCTGCAAGGGGGTGAAATAAAATGGCCCCAATAAAAATTGGTGGATAGCGGGGCATGTACAGAGTCTGTACATTATAAAGTGCAGGGGCTCTTGGACAGCTTAATCACACAATTAACTCACCTGTAAAATGAGTTCCTGTAGCTGGGACTGTTTCTCTCGGATTCTTTCAAGTCTTCTTTGTTTTTCCACCTGAAATAAAACTGAGGAGTTAAAACTCAAATACCAAAGTCAAAGGAAGGCCAGCTGGTGCAACCATATTACCTTCACAACTGTATTCTACCTCTTCAAGATATATTTCCATGCAGAGCTGAATTCATTGACTGTTCACACCACAATGTATACTTAGCATTTTAGAACTATTTTCACCTTCTGAATAGTTGTTTCCAACATTAACAGTGAGAGGGAATATAGTCATCTGGAATTGTTTGTGTGTTCCAGACCACTCCCAGGGTCCTGAATGTTCTGAAACATTCCCCTGGTGCCGTATGTTCCGGAACACTCCCCAGGATCCAGAATGTTCTGGAACACTCCCCAAATGCTGAATGTTCCAGGAAATACCCAGGACTCTAAATATACTCTGAAGTAGCACTAGTTTATTATTTTATCACACCTTTGCACATATTAACTGATACTATGAATGATACTAGTGAATGATACTATTCAATAACAAGACAGGAACTGTGCTCCTGTGAAAACAGTCAAGAGTTGATCACAACCGGGTCCAATGAATGTGACCGGGTCCAATTACCACTGTGTTAGCGGTAGCCAACACTGTCTCTAGTTTTGATTTAAGATGACTCTTACCAAGCTTAATGCCAATTTGTCTTGTATGTTTGTATGTTGTTATGTATGTAAGGGGTTGTGATCCAACATATATGCAACTAGGCAGCTAAGCTCCATTTTTTTCCTAAGGATTTTCTTACAAACAGTGCATTGGATTTGAACTATTTTCTTGCTACAGCTGGGTACCAAAGACGAGTTGCATACTGGTGGTGGGGACACGTACAAATTTTGATCATCTGTTTAGGCTGAACCTTTTCTAAAAGGCTGTCCCAGGGAGAGAGGTTGACTCCCATAAGTGTGTGTCAGTGTCAGAATCAGTGACGGAATATTCCGGCTTATTTTGCGTGCTCGCACCTCCATGTTCTGGCACTCCTGGGCCGAGTTGGTGGGCAGGCCGATCCACCGGATCTCCTTCTTCTCCTTGGAGATGATGTTCATGGCCATCAGCACGTTGAGCGCGTCGTAGACGCGGCGCCGAATGTTCTTCTGGTCGTAGACATGCTGGAGGGAGAGGGCGGACCAATGAGGTCACAGCTACTGAGGCACTCAGACAGCCTGGGCTGATGGGACACACGGACAGAGACGAGCTCACCGGGTCAGTGGGGGACATGTGCGTGTCTGCGTTGCTGAACTCGGCCACCAGCTCGTCGGCGACCTCGTTGTAGGTGGTGACGCCCTTCTTCTGCACCTTCTCGCACACCTTCATGGAGAAGTGCCTCAGGCCCTTCCCATTCTTCTCACCCTTCTTACTGCGCTTCCTGGAGGGAAAAGGAAGTGAGCCGCGCCCGTACTGCCACGTCGAACGCCAACACGCAAAACCAGCCACGCCCGAGTTCCCACACAGGACTACTAAGCAAAGGCAGGCTAAGTATCCAGTGTTTCAATTCGGCACAGTTTTGCTTCATTCACCACAGGTATGAATATACCTCATACATACATACACAGAGACACATACACACTCACAAGCATGAAAACACACTCACACTGCTTTAGTAAGCAGTTCCAAAAACACTTCCTTCAGGGGCCCTCTGTCATTAGGTGCACTTTGTCAATTATCATCTTTAAACACGGACATCGAATCAGGAAACACGAATCGCACATCCACTCTAAGTCCATTACTCCAGCCGCTATCCTGCCCCCGCAGGCGCTGGCACCGGTCCGACACCCGTCTGACTCACCCGGTGGACCAGGGCGAGGAGTCGGGCTGGCCGTGGGCGAGGAACTGGGCACTGGGCGTGTGTGGGCTGCCTGCCAGGACCCCGCCGGAGCCGCCCAATCTCTGGGGCGTGCCGATCACCTGCAGGGGGCCCCAACGACACCGTGACAGACAACATATCACCAGGGGGGAACCACCGATGGTGTTTTAACTAGTAGCTTTTCATTTATAAAGACTCTTCATTCATAAAATGCCACTCATACTGCCTTGGCACATATTCCCACAATTTCAACTGAATATTTGACCTTTATCCACTTTAAAAAAAAAAAAAAAAAAAAAACATTACAATATTACATAATTCTGAATTCTACCAAAGGAGTAAAAGCACTGAGAGGTGTGTGTGATTGTTGGGGGGTGGGGGGGCCCTCAGTCTGTGGGACTGGGGAGCTCTCGGTGCAGCAGGCTGGCAGCCTGTCCTGGCAGAGGCTTTGCGTCATTAATAGGATCATGGGCATAATCGCGCTGACTGCTCCATTTCCTATCCGCTTAGGCTCTAGGTCACCTCACCCAATGTTAATGGAGCGCTATTTTAGACCCATTAATACATGCGCCCCCCCCACCCCCGGCCCAGACTGGCTCTCCCTCGCCCAGCCCAGAGGGGGAACTCTTACACACTCACCATGGGTGCCACGTTGATGTTGGAGGGTCCCAGGGTTTTGGGCAGCAGCTGCTTTCCCAGAGGGATGGAAGGCTGGATGGTTACCAGGGACAATACCCCTGAGGGAGGAGGAGCAAAGAGGAAGGTACATCCAGTCAGTGCAAAGGCCATGACCCCCCTGACCTCAACATACCACCTCTTGCCAATACTGACAGACAAGCCATAGATCTAAAGCTAGCATTCTGTGGTGGTTAGTTCTAAAAAGTTCTTATTGCATCATTTTTAAAAAAGTGAGAGAGGCCTCATGAAATGCAAATGGATTATTGTCACCAAAAACACAAAAAGTTTAATGAATATAATAAGCCAATCAGCCCAACTAGGTTTGTCATTCTGCCTATAGTCTAGAGCAGTGGTATTCAAACTGCAGGGTGAGCCTTCTAGGACTGGGGGTGGGGAGGGGATGTGGAGGGGCATGAGATGTGAATGGCTAATGCTAGGCTATGCTAGTTAGCAAGTGAAATTTTTTTTAATCAAATTATGGAAAGAGATGAAATATATTTAAAATATTATAAAACATTTTAAAAGGTCATTGCTTATGAGCTTTCAGCACATTCTAAGAATTATTTTCACCTTCTGGATATCCTGATATAACTAACTTTCACTGGGGTTGGCAAAAAAGCAACTTTGCTCACAAGGGGGACTCGCAAACCCAAAGCTGACATAACAAAATGGATACATTTCTTATTCATAATAGTTCTGCACAGAACTGACAAAGAGCCTAAATCAACCTGATCCTGCTAAACCCAAGACAAAGATATGAGGAGGCCTACTGGATTACAGATTTACCATTACAGAGAACAGCCACACTGCTGTGTTTGCAGTTTTGTGACCAAACTAAAACAAAATCATAACATTTAGAACTGAGATATGGCCACCTGAAAGGGAAGAAACAGATTTTTTTAAGATAAAAATTCATGATCCTGAGATGGTTTCACAAAAATCTGCAATGAAGAATACTGCTTATGCTCAGATGAATGCTTTAAAAGCCTCACATCAAGCATCCCATTACTAAAAAAAGAAGCCATATTCAGTGGAGGAAAAAAGTGCGCTTCCTGCGATGACTGAAATGTGCAGCACCATGCTTGAGGGTAGCACAGGCAATAAACTGCGAACTCTTCCCCTCTCTGATACCATGGTTGCCTGCACAATCGCAGCAATGTCCAGCACATCCATGATCTGCCTTTGAAGTTCTTTAGGGCCTCTGAGTTGCAACCCAACCGGATGAAGCAACTGATGAAGAAGAAGCAGTCTAAGGGCTGAAGTTCAGGAGAAAACCCCTCATGTGCTGTGGAATCACTGCATTATTTACCACAAGGCCTTCTCAAATCAGCTGATGACTCAAGAGTTCAGCGACGTCTCGGGCGCCACAATTAAAGCAGTAAAGTTTAGGACACAGCCTACAAATCTAGTGTAGTGCAGTGTAGCATAGTTAAGGAGCTGGACTCATAACTGAAAGGTTGCTGGTTTGATTCCCCGCTGGGGCACTGCTACTGTATCCCTGGGCAAGGTACTTAACCCACAATTGCCTCAGTAAATATCCAGCTGTATGGATAACATTGGGGGGGAAAAAAAAAACTGTAACCGATGTAAGTCGCTCTGGATAAGAGCATCTGCTAAATGCCAATAATGTAATCTCGCCCATTAGCACCAGAGCCAAAAGTGGTGCCCAGCCACTGTCAGTGCCGGGGCCAGACGGCTTTCCCAGGGAAAGGCACCAACAGAGAAAAAGGGCCAGTCTCATTCTCCCAAATGCACCGTTTGACACCAGCTGCCTTGCGGTATAACTTCAACTTGTGCTATGAGCTCAATTCATCAAAAATATGGCATTTTTGATGAGCTGAACTCAGTGAATGTCACTGTAAGGGAGAGAGAGCACACTGCTTGATGTGACCCTCAGATGTGTTCAAGTAAGATTAAGATATGCCTGTGAAAAGCAAAGACCAAGGCAGGCCTAGAATGCACAACTGTGACAAAATCTGGCATCCAATCTCCTACCCAGGCAAACAGGATTAGGGTATTAGGGTTAAGGGTGGTGGGGACATGTCAAAGGTGGGGGGGACTCATCTGAAAAAGTATGAATACCGCTGGGACAGTCCTAGTCTTCATCACTGAGGGTCTCTGCTTCAGCTGTGAATGCTGGGAAGCCAATCCCAGATCTCATATTTACTGCAGGAAGGTGAAGAAACATGGCAATCTTCCATATTAAAATGTGACGGGCTATATCCGTGTGTAACATCTAGGTCATTACACTAGGTCATTCTGGTGCAGTCGGTCAGTGTTGACCAATAATTACCATCATTTACTGAATTCTGAAAGCTTCGAATAGAAATGTTTATTCATGTCTGTCATTTTGAAAAACAAAAGAAAAAAAAAAACCCTGAACATAACTACTTGTGAACACCATCTCTATTACCCCACTCCTTAAAGGGTTTTATATTAACAGCCAGTCAAGTTCATCCTTTTATTTATTATGGCACAGCAACCATTTATTTTCGAGAACAGCTCTGGCTGTTAAGGGTGCCTTGAAAGTCTGTCCCTTAAAAAAATAGTCAGATTGAGTGTCTACAGTTAAGGGAAGAAAAAAATCCAACAAAAAAAAAAAATTCAAGCTTGTGCCCTTAGCAAAGAGCCAATTCCTGCTCTCAGAATAGTTAATGAGGGAACTCATATTTTGAAAAGATAGATCACTGTCATTAAACTGCTTAAAAACTATTTCTGTACAAAATATGTATAGTTATGTATGTGGAAAAGGGATACTTTTACAAAATGCAAAAAAGAAAAAAAAAACTAACACTATGTAAAATCGCTGAACTGTGAATGAAGCACGTCTAAGATTTCCAAGGCACTGTGTGAGTCCTGAAGCTATTTGTTTGGCTGGTACATTGTGTTTTGAATATTTATTTTTAATTGCCTGTTGGCAGTTCCTCACTGCTTGTCAAACCCGGCACTGAAGAGGAACTGATTCATATCCGCAGCTTGCAAGGAGTTTGCTAGAGCAGAGTCACTGTCACTCACAGGACCCCACGCACTGGTGTGAGGCGTTAAACCGAGACATGATTTTACCATGTGCACCACAGCAAACTGGCTACATAAACTGTTACATATGTACATGCAGGCTAACATTTCAGCGCATCTGGTGCACTGCCACTTTTCACCGCTCCTTTGAGCGTGTGCGTGTGCAGCACGCAGGAGAGGGCTCATAGCTGTGAGGCAGAAGGCTCTGAGATGAGAGCTCCCTTTGCTTGCCAATACTGCCACCTGCTGACAGCACCACAGCAGAGCTATCCCTCAGTCTTCTGTGCCACTGCCTACACCCTCCCGAGTCCTGTGGTACCCGTTTTTACCCGTATCAGGATTCAGCCCTGTGTTCTGCACTGAGACCATGTGACTCCTCTCTGCTCCTTCAGGATCCTGAACAAGGGCATCCCCATCTCCCCTTCCTCACCTCCAGTGCCTGTACCCCACCTTATTGTGTGAAACCTGCCCCTTCAGCACTCCCTCATTTCCTCAGAGCTCCCAGAAGCCCCTGCACGTGGCTCACCTTTGGTGGGACTGAGATTCTGATCGATGAATACTTTCAGCTCTCCACTGGTTTCAATCAGAGTGGCCTGTGGAGCACAGAAGGTAACAGGCTTATACCTCAGTAACAGCTAACAGCGCAGACATACCCCACCTGAAACTGACAGCACAGACAGACCTCACCCAACACCAGCAGCACAGATATACCTCACACTAAACACTGACAGCACAGACAGTTCAGAGCACCTCACCACCAAAAGAGCACCTTCCTCTCTTTACACAGGCATTGATGCTCCCTGACATAGGCTAAACAGCCGTCATAAGAGGAAATATCGTAATATCAAATTTCACAGAATCAGAAAATGACGAAAACATTCTGAGAAATCAAATAATCGTGACTTAGCTTAAAACTGGCTAGAATGCAACTAGCTGGCTAGAATCTTTCCGCGGGAAAAAACATGTCAGTGGATTTTCTAAAAAACTTTCTTTCTGTCCATGTTCTGTCCATTGTTCCTCTTGAATGCTGTTTGCATACTATTCTCTATCAGCGTTATGTCTCACAAAAGATCGGTTTTGTGATAATTTCACATCATGAACCCTATTGTGACCAGAGTATCTCTTTTGATGCCAACTAAACAGAGTTCCAATGAGGTACTATATTCCCTATAAAGGGAGAGTTTAAACTGAGTCACACTGCGGCCATTTCAGTACAGGAAACTACAGCAATGATCCTTTTTTACAGCTGCCCTTCTCACAGTGACTAGACAGACAGCAGTGCAGTTGTAAGGGGGCGGGGCTACTGGTTCAATTCCCCACTGGGGCAGTAATGTTGTACCCTTGGGTAAGGTACTTAACCCAGCTGTATAAACGGATATGAATTGTAACCTGTGGAAGTCGTTCTGGATAAGAGCATCTGCTAAATGACAATGTGATGTAATGTAGAAAGTACAGCTGCAAACAAGTTAGTCCATCCAGTACCATAAACAGAACCACCTACAGGGCAATACAACATTTTATGCAAATTTTTAAAGCATAATGCAATCCAACACAAGTGTAAATCCAATACACAGCAATGTCTAGCTACAGGTATCTGTGCCCTCAACACACACTGAAGCATTAAGAGAACATTCAGGTGTGCTTCATATGAATGCTCAGTGCAGTCAGCACATTAAGGGTGACAGGTTGGAGTAACTTGTTTGCAGCTCTGTGGGAAATGTAATGGATGTTTAAGTAGTTGTTCAACAGGATGCTAGTGCAGCCCAACATAGTCCCTGGCTGCAGCACTCACATCTTTTGCCATGGTACCCAATCCTTGGTGGAGGAGTGATGTTCAGGAGCTGATCCCCTGCAGAAAAAGTTTTGATTAGAGCCACTTAATGACATGGTAAACAGAGCACTGAACTCTGGACCCGAAGCTCGTGGGAAAGTGTGTATATTGGTGCCATTTGGCTCCAGGTTAGAACTGCTGCTCATCGATTCTTATCAACAACAAACTGCATAACTGTTGTGCGTTTCAATCCCATGACTAGAGACCGAGGACGAAAGATGTGAATAATTTCTTCCTCAAAATATCAGAGGCGGTCGATTGTGTCAGAGAAACGGTTGTGAATGGGAGTAATGAGACTACGAGTTTAGCAGCCCTACACATGACCCGACACATCTTAGCCCTGCCAGCGCGATGTAAACACAAAAACACCACGTCTTAACAACACAACGTCTTAAAAAGTCGTAATTCTGTAGTCAGATAGGAAACGGTAATACAAAAGACCTTTACTTTCAGTGATCGCAACGCATTCGCGTGAGACAAAGCGGAAAGGAATGTGCAAATTTTCCATTCGTACGCGCACCGGAGCCCCATTCATTAACCTGCAGGCTCTACTGTGCGTGGGACAGTTTGCGCAGCTCCAGTACTACTGCA
The DNA here is from genome assembly GCF_013368585.1 of Megalops cyprinoides. Taxonomy (NCBI): domain Eukaryota; kingdom Metazoa; phylum Chordata; class Actinopteri; order Elopiformes; family Megalopidae; genus Megalops; species Megalops cyprinoides. The sequence goes on along the minus strand of NC_050596.1, from coordinate 8,114,603 downwards.
GGCCGCGTGGTGTTTTCCCCCCGTTTTAAGTCGTCCTAAAGGGTAGTCGAGATACGAACAAATCCCACAGCAACCTGTCCACAACCACAGGAACTATTCCTGATAGCAGGGAAAGCATTCTGAGAAGAAAGTATAAAAGCTGCCACGTTAGCTGGCTACATTGTTCATGAAGCTAGGCCCGCCTGACTACAGAAAACATCTGCTCACAGTGCACAATGCACCACAGCTCTTGCCTGTGGTTTTCTGGGCGAAATACAACACATGAATGCGTTTATTGTCGTAACGGAAAAGATAGATGCATTTGGCGAAACACGAACTAATTCGGGTATTTTCATTTTCATGTTACAACTTTTAATATACATATATAAAACTGGGATCAGCCGTAAACTGTAACCCAAAGGAGGCAGCTGGCTAAAAAAGTATGCGATTATATGAGATTTACACGCTAAGGTTGCGTAATTGTCGTAACGCCATCTATGGCCAATAGAATGTTTATTAGTCGAATTCATTTTATATTCGGCAACAAGGACACATTTGTAATAACGCGCGCCTGCAAAGTCCGAGATGAATCACGTGGAACAATTCGAATAGTCGAACCAGCAACATATCTAAATTTTGCAGGCTTTAACTAAAAACAGACAACAGTGAATTGCACTTACGAATGCACACTCTTCGGCTCCTGTTTTTGTTCAGTCCGAGAGGAAGAGGAGGTCTAGCTCCGTGCACCGAACAGGAAACACTATACAATCACGTTTCTACATAAATCGAACACTTACTTCTATTTCAGACATTTGATTAACATCATTTATACAATGTGGCCTTCATTAATTACAGCTACTTAACATTAGGTGGTAGGGAAATCCCTTACTGACAACATTTACATTTTGCCCGAAGCAATCTTATCGAATAGTGGCAAGCTGTTGAAACGAAGTTTGTTTCGCGGTATGAATACAGCAAATTCTTTGTGCATTGCATAGAGTAGTAAGACAGCTAGCTAATGTGCTGGGGTATTTCACTTTTGGTTTAGTACAATGTTGTGACAATGCACTACCTTGTATTGAGAGGTTAGTGGGTCGTCTGGCTCAAACTCGACCTCAGTGACATATATTAGGTTACGTAAGATAGCTAATTCATTCAGAAAAAAATAACCAGAAAGGTCGACATGCTTTCTATATCTAGCTAATTTACGTCAGTGAAGGACAACTGTAGCAGGAAACTAGCTAACGCTTCCCCCCACACTCGAAAGCATTTGCTATGTCAGCCATTTTACCTTGAATTGCAAAGTAGCTAGCTAGAATTTAAATATCCTTGCAGGCTGCTAATTAAATCAAATGGACATGCTATGTGAAATACAGCCAAAATGATCAAAACTGGAAACATCTTTTCACTTAAGCAAAAACTTCTGAAACGGTACGTTTACTCGATCAAATCATTGCATAATCTATGGCGGTTGACGTTGGATAAATAAAACGTCACACACAAGCGTCCCAGCCAGTCTTGTGCGCATAATTCTCATCATGCAAAGCCAGCTGACCCCCGTCCGTTAGTCCCGGGGTAAATCGCCCCACTCTGCACAAAGAAAATCTTTCTTTGGGAAAGAACTTACTTGCTCAGATTAAAGCATTCATATCTTTTCCGTTCCCGTGAAATCGTGTGCATAAAAATACTACATATAGGTCCGCCTTGTAAGTATTTTTAGTGATCTGTCACCGTTCTCATTCAGTTCGACTCAACAGGCTTTGCCGCCAGTCCTCCGCTGCTCACAGTACTGTTTTATGCTTGCAAACTGAGCTTGGCGGTGTCCAAAAAGCCAGCCCTCTCATTGGATACGTACAATGACATCACCAGCACGGCGTGCCACATAGGCCACATCCCACTGTCCTTTCATTGGTTTATGTGTTACAGCTTCCTCTAGCGAAGCTTCTCATTGGTGAGGTGAATGGTCCTTGAATATCATGTTGAGTGAACACTTCCGGCCTAGCAAAGTTTACCTCCTGTCATTTCAACGTAACCGGTCAAGTTCAATAATAAATTCAATTCGAATGACCGTTTAGGTACTTTTTTTTGCATTCATTTGATTTAAATGTGTTCACTCTTTCTAATGTTTTCTATGTTTGCCCCTTTGTATCATATTATTACTATTATTTTTTACTAGCATTGGCACACCCCCAGTGGGAATGTAGCATTGTGGTCATCAAGTCCTGAAAGAATAAAAATTGAAATAGACTCATTACTGACCCTATGAGCTTCTCAGGCTGAAGCCTCTCATGTTGTCTGGGAGTCTGCACTCGAGATCAAGGAGTTCTCTGCAGCACACAGGGACACTAATCACGCATGAAGAAAGGGGTGTTGTGCAAAACGTTTAATAGAAAATCTGTTGGCTTTAACCAAAAATATAGTTGCTTCATTGATTATCAGAATGAAAGACAAACACACAGAGAGAGAGAGAGAGAGAGAAAGAGAAGATGATGACTCCATCATATAAAAAGACCCCAGGTTTATTGTTGTAGCAGACAAATGTATAATTTTTATTTATTATCACTTTTATTTTGGAAACATGTATTAATAGTTGAAAATTAAAAAATAAAAATTAAAAATAACCTGGCAAAATATCTTGTCTAACTGTAAGATGTATAACATCATGTCATTCCTAACATCACTCTGTTGACCAGTATTACCAGTTAGTCGGGTAAACATGTTGTTAGGCGGAGAGTAAGTCCGTTGTCCCCACATTGTTCCTAGCGTTTGGTCTTCTCTCTCCCTGGACCTTCAGCATTCCCTTTCTCGCCCCCAGAAGAATGGCCCACTACGGACTGTGAAATCAAGCAGCACACACTTACACGCCTTAGCAGCAATGCAGTCCCCAGGCATTTACTGCAGTTAGTGTAGACCGGCTTAACTGGAATTGTTTATGGCCGTGGTTAACCTGCCATCCATGTCTTCGTCATCACATATTTCACACCAACACACTATAATATATATACCAAGCATTCAACATTTATAAGGGATTACTTTCCGAAATTCTGCGTCGTCCAGTTCGCTTAGAACTCTTCGAGAAATGCAACCGACATTTCTCTGGGTATGCTTCCTGTCTCCGGATGATACTATGAAGCGTCCGCCTGGTGGTACCAGGTATCAGTCCCATCGGCAAATAATCCTGACAGGTAGGCTATGATTCAGTAAGAAAACGGTCTTATACAATAGCTTCGGCGTTTAACGAACTTGCTGTATGAAATCTAAACTCAAATAGCGGGCTAGCTGGGTGAAAGGCTAGTAAATCAATGTTTTCTGATGATTTAAAAACCACTGTGCTAGATAGAATGCTCTCCAACAGCTAGGGAATCGAATTGGGCAAGGTGAAGTACCTGGCTTGTCGCTGGCCTATTTAATTATCCAAAACTACGCCTGAACACAGTCGTTATTTAATTCCGAAACAAATCAAAGCTTTTTCCACCTCCTGGCTGTGAAGAGCTTTTCATTTAAGACACGGGACAGGATTAGGTTTAAATTAGCCTAGCGGTACGCCTCTTTTGCGATGCTGGTCTAGCCCTTGCTTTTAGGGTGCATTTTCACTGAATTCAGGTGTAATTAATTGTCCGTTCTTAGTTCCCCCTCTTGCAACATACTGCACCACCACTTCGATACAGAAGCACAAACGTTTCCCATAAAACTGCAACTCCCGGCCCAAATAACTCAATCGCGCATGCTCCTTCGCAGTCCACCGCAACACCGGGAGGCTGCTGCGCAGGCGCACAAGAGGCCACTGCCAATCGAGTTGGTTAAACAGCGGGTGATAAAATGGTAGGTAAGATCAAAATAATACAACCTAACTGACAAATAAAGCGCAGCGACGAGGTGTGACGGGGAGGAAAGAGTCAGGGGGCGAGGTCGCTAGTGCCGCACACAAAGTGTCCTTCTCCAAGAGTCGCATTGTCAGTGTTTTACTCTGAGTGATAAGGAAGGTCAGAGTTGTTGGTATTTTGAGAGCTGACACCAGCAACAGTTGCTCGACACGTACCTTTCCCTTTTTGGTCTCCGAGTAAGTTGGGACAGAGGAGCTGACCCACCGCGCAGGCTCGGGAACTGGGTCGCGAGTTACTGCCCCAGCGGAGCTGCAAGGGTGTACGGTTGGCTCAGCTTTTGGAGGAAGAGAAGAAAATTCCACGATCACCTTTCTGCAGACTCGACCACACAACAGCCGGGACCCTGACCCCCCCGACCGGCGTCGCTGATGATCATACACAGAAGAAAGCCAATGTTTATGTTTGTTGACGCTTCGTCACGGTGAATTGGCGATACTTGCATTTTTACTATCTGGTTTTATGACATTTGCGATAAATGCGTGATATTTTTGACAGCCAGTTAGCTATCAGACTGTTAGTTCATACGGAATTATCCGATTCAGTTTCGTCCATGACACATATTAGGTGATGCTTCTGAGACCTTATGCACCTCAAACAACACTGGCAGGCTAACTAGCAAACCATTCATCACAAGGCGGGGAAGCGTAAATAATTTAGCTTGTTTTACTGTCTCGCATTCGTCAGTTATACGATTGTACCGGCATGATTTTGATTGCTTAACTTCGCTTTAATTAAGATAGATGCACGTGTTTACAATAAACATCTATTATATTTTACCGTAAGAAATGCCGGAGATGGTACATATACCTACTTCTGTCAAGTCTGACTCAGCTTGGTTCGAAAATAACCACGTCTTGCTCGCAGTCCGGTTTGTTTGGGACGGCTCGAGTTTCTGTGATGGGAGTCAAAGGTCTTGCCTGTCTCGAAACGCCGCATCATTATGTTGTATTGTCGTAGTTTAAACGCGACACGGTAGTTACAGGTCGGCTGAACTTTGATGCAGCATGCCAATACTTACACGTCAGTAGGTAGCGACTATGTGGAAAAACGCCTGCACAACAACAGATTAAGTGTTTTAACTGTGTGTGTGTGTGTGTGCGTGAGAGAGAGCAAGAGTGTGTTTGTGCCTGCACACGTTAATTCCATCTGATCTGTGTGGGCTTAATCAAGACTCAACTTTCACCCACTCAGTATGTTACATTGTGTTCCTTAGCTGTCAGCTGGTGAAAACTTTCCTTCCAGTAAACAGAAGTGAAGTTTACTGAGTAGATTTTTGCTGGGCTGCCGTGGGAGCTCCGGCTCCAGGCCCGTTCCTCCGTTTGGCACACAGCATCAGTGTCTCCGCTCTCTCTTCGCAGCACAAGCTGAGGTCTTCGCAGAAGGACAAGGTTCGCCAGTTCATGTCCTTCACTCAGGCGGGGGAGAAGACCGCGCTACACTGCCTCACGCACAATGACTGGAAACTAGAGGTGGCAACAGACAGCTATTTCCAAAACCCAGAGCTCTACCAAAAAGACTCCATGAAAAACACAGCGGACAGAAAGAAGCTGGAGCAGCTTTACAACCGTTATAAAGGCAAGTGCCACACCCGAGCGCCAAACCCCAAATTCCAAACCCACTTGCCACACCTCAGAACCACACCTGAGCACCACACCCCAAACACCAACGGCTCACTCACACACTGAACGGCACTAAGAGCAGATGCCAACACCCTTCCACTTTTGTGTCAGTCTGAAACTCTGGCCTGCATGAGCGTGTGTTTGCGTGTGTGTGCGTGTATGTATGTGTGTGTTTGACCTGGTGCTGTTCCCTTCAGATCCCCAGGATGAGAACAAGATTGGGATTGACGGCATCCAGCAGTTCTGTGATGATCTGAACCTGGACCCAGCGAGTCTGAGTGTGCTGGTGGTGGCGTGGAAGTTTAGGGCCGCGACACAGTGCGAGTTCAGCAGGAAGGAGTTCCTGGACGGGATGTCAGAGCTGGGGTGAGCCATGATATAGTCTCTCTGATGCAGGGTGGATGTTCATCTGAAGATATAGTGCATCTTTCATGAAAACTACAGATTTTGAAGTCAAATATGCATGTGCTAAAAGGACTAGCTCGTTGTATATTCTGTATTAATTTTGTGTTAGTCCTGTGTAAACATATGGCGTTGTGTTAGATATGTTGTGTTTATTGTGTGTGTTCAGTGGGTGTGCTCGATGTTATGGGTGTGTGTATGTGGGGTGTATTTTCCACATTGGAGATGCTCACACCTCGGTCTCTTTGTCTCTCAGGTGTGACAGCACTGATAAGCTTAAAGCGCTCGTCCCCAGGCTGGAACAGGAGCTCAAAGACGCCACAAAGTTCAAAGACTTCTATCAGTTCACCTTTAATTTCGCCAAGATTCCTGGACAGAAGGGTTTAGGTACGCGGGGCAGCACCACTGCAGCGTGCTGTCCAGGCTGGCCTGGGGGCCGATGGTTCGGGCGGGTGGGCAATTGGGGGGGGGGGGGGGGGGGAGGTTTATGGAGGAGGGACGGGCTCCCCTGAGAGAGGACTCTGGTGTTGATCCCTCCAGCGCACTGTCATGGAGACAGGAGTGTTCTGTGTCCTTGCTGGTGACCCGGGCATACCACCAGAGCACAAAGAGCGGCATTGTTGCGGCGCAGAGCTCTGACATGTGGGAGGGGGTGGGAGAACAGGCAGTGAGGCTTTTCTGGAGGAACCCGCTTCATTCAGAAGCAACAACAGTGCCTGTTTTCCTTCCTGCTGTGAGTGTGTGTCTGTGTGTGTGCTGTTTGGTCTGTGCGCGTGTGTATTCAGCCAGCCAACCGGTGCCCTTGATAATGGAGAACAGTGGTTTGAGGGTGACTATAGACCTAAAGTAGCAGGCATTGACAGAGCGTTGAGCTGTGTGTCTCAGTCCATGGTTGTTGTTGCTGTTGTTCGTTTCAGATTTAGAGATGGCCGTGGCCTACTGGAATTTAGTACTAGCTGGAAGGTTCAAGTTCCTGGACCTCTGGAACAGATTTCTATTGGTGAGTCTGTACAGTGTGACCCCGTCTGTGAAATAACAATGGGCTGTAATGGGTTTGTAAGACGGAAACCTGTATAAACAGGTCACCGGATGTGGCAAATGAATGACCAATCTCCTGGAGCTTGGACCAATCATATGAAGGAGTCTGGGGGCATCTGCTTGGGTCCTCCAACAGAGTAACAGTGTAACATGTTGTGTTTGAGGAATAAAGAGTCTGCAGAATGAGAACAGCATGTGTTAGTGTGTAATGGGAAGGGACCAGAGTCCTGCATCAGGTGGGCTACCTGTAGGAGATCCACATGGGCAGTAGCCTGTGGGTGGATTTTTGACTGTGTTATAAATTTACGGTTTGTGTTGTGGTACAAAACGAACCTGCCACAGGTTTGGTTAGGTATTTTACCAATTAAAGAAAGTGATAGTTTTGGGAGAGCAACTGCTAATGGTATATTGTGAGATAATTCTGAGCAAATTATTATTAGGGAAGCAGAACATTATTCATTGGAGTCTGAAAGCACAGACAGCTAATGAGGGACAGTTATGCTGTGTAAACGTAAAGATTAGAGCATGGAAACGGACTAGTTGAAAGCCAGTATTCCCCATTGTGGACAATAATTCAAAAGTCCCATGTGTGGAAGCATTTTGGCATTATTGTTAATGACAAAAACAGATGTGTCACAGGAGACTGTGCCTGCAAGAAATGAAGAGCTTAGCTTATGTCATGTTGATTGAGAGGGAGGCTGATTTCTTTCATCAATAATATTGGCTCATTACAACCTATTATTATTGCCTGTCATAGTTTGAATTTATCAGAAGGACAGCCCTTTTTTATCAACATGTTTAACATTTTGCCTACTTTTTTGTTACATTTTAAATGATCAAAGACAGCTTTGTATATTTTGTATAGCTTTTTAATACTCTGTGTAGGTATGGCAATGATTGTAGGCCTATTTGTGGTGGTTGTTTGTGAAAAACAGATTCATGCAGGATTCAACAAGGGATCCCAGCCAACACATCATGGATGTTCTCATAAAATTTGAGTGGCAGTGTAACACTATAACAGCTTTAACCTTGTGTGAAGGTTGTGCTTGAACTGGTGTGGTTCTCTTACCTGTTTGCCGTTTTCTTCTTGTTGTGTGAAGGAACACCACAAACGCTCAATTCCCAAAGACACGTGGAACCTACTTCTGGACTTCTGCAACATGATTGCCGATGACATGTCCAACTATGATGAGGAAGGTGAGGTTTTTCACCATCTGTGGAATGCCAGATGAATCGAAGGATGGTTCTGAATTACCTGACAATAATTTCAGCTGGGAATTAATAACCCAGGACTTCAGCATTGCAGTTTGGTTGGCTCTTTGTACAAACTGTCCCCTTCAATGACTCTGTGACTCTTTCTTCCTAGGGGCCTGGCCTGTCCTCATAGATGATTTTGTGGAATTTGCTCGGCCAATCGTGACAGGGGGCAAGCGCTAAACTATATAATCACCGCCTAGTGACTGGCTTTTATCCCTTATTTTGACTTGATCATTTTTTTAAAAAAAGATATAACATAAAAAGAAAGCAAAAACACTTGAAGTTGTAAAACTTCTATCAGTTGGCTGAGAGGGCGGGGCCAGATGGACAACCAATCAGAGCAGAGAATTGGAAAAAAAAATTTTCCTCCCCTTTTTGCCTGGAGCTGGCACATGCACTACAGCTACTCTTTTCTGTTGCTGGGGGGCACTGAGGAGCCAGGCTACACCATGGCATCGGGTGGCACCTGGAGACACCTGACCCACCCCACCACCACCACCAGCCTCCAGTGGGGATTCAAGATGGGTGGGGTGCTGTGACTCCACCCTCACACAGGACAGCACTGGCAGCGCTTGTTTTATTTTAGGTGTAAAAAGCTGGGCATCATCTGTTTTTTATAGGGCTGAGTGTGTATGTTTTTTTGTATTGGATGCTGTGTACAGGACATACCCATGCTCTCATTTCGAGAAAAAGGAAGATCCACTCAGGACTGGGCACCAGCAGAAACAAAACTTCTACAGCTGTAATATATTGTATCTATAGAGACAACTGTGTGTATGTGTGTGTATGTATATATATATATATAATATATATACACACACACACGTGTGTGTGTGTATATGTATATATCACATGCATATAAATATATCACATACATATATATGTAAATGATAAAGCATTTTTGGTGTAAATTAAACCCTTGGTTACATGCTTCATGTCATCTTCACTTTCTGTCACTGGTTGTTCTGTCTTTAATGCAACCAATCAGGAAGAGAGCAGAAACATCCCCTCACAAACACATACACACTGACCTCATTGTTGGCTACTCGTGCATGTGTGTACGCATGTGTGTGTGACTCTGCTCTCTGCATTAACAATCAGAAAATCGGGTTATGCCATGTAACACAACATTGCCATTTTAGCTATCATTTAAACCTGACCACAAATCTGAGCCCTTGACAGTTTCTGCCTGTTTTTTCCTCCACTCCACATAACTGTCCTCTGCTGTCTGGTTCTGGTTCAGTCTCCTTTACACTCTCTGCTACACCAGGGTACCTGCTCCTTTCTGCTGTGGTTACTCATTTCTCCAGGTGTAACAAATCACACACCTCGAGTGGGGAGGAACATCATGGCCTCAAGAAGAAAGAAGGAAACATTAAGTATGTTGTAAAAGCAAGTAGTAAATGACAACGCCACAGATAAACGGATTTTAAAAATGCATTGGATATACCTGGAAACCTGTTTCTTCTATCACACAATTCTATGCAAATGACATGGACTGTATTCCTGAACAGTGTGCATGTATGAGGGGTGGGGACTTTGGGAAAATCAGGTAGGGAGAGCCACTGAAGTCATATCAGTAAGAGTTTTCTGCTTACTGGGAGTTTGTTGCATATGAGCCCTATCCAATCAGTCATTTGAAGGTATGTGCATCTTTCTCCTCTGATGAATCAGGCAGTGACTGATCTCAGTAGAAAAGGCCACTGTAGTTGCTCTGAGGACACTGATGAAATGGAACGTAACAGGCAGATGTGTGAGAGAACCAAGTCTAGGGCATGGCAGAAATGGGCAGGGCAGGTGTTAGTAGTCCATTCTTATTAGTGCTAAGGGGAGGTGTGTTCTCACAAACACTGAAATATTCCAGTGTGGTTGGGCTCCTGTTCAGAACTTTGCTGAAAGAGAAGCTACTGTGGCTTTGGCTGCAGTTTGATATCAGTCCTTCACATGAGGGTGCACAGCTCAACACTGACAGTCAGGCTTTGAAATAGAAGAGAAGGACAAAGGACTACCATTGGACTTTATTTCACCTAAGTCAGATACATACAAAAAGATCAACAGTAACATCCCAACAGTGATACAAGACCAAATTGTTCCTATGGACATGGACTCTTTCAGTACAGTATTTTTCACAGATCAGCTCTGGATCAGTAACATGATGCAGGAGAGCTCTCAGGTCAAACCTGTATCACATGATGCTGATATGAGACACCATTGAGAAACATCGTCCCCGCTGCTGAACCTTCAACGCTGCTTCAGCTCAACGATGAGAAAAACACTGCCCCCTGCATTCAGTCTGGCTATGCATCATCCACACCCCTGAAAAAGGCCATCCTGTGAAGACACAGACTGTCTGTCGGGGAAGACAAACCCAGATGAGCAGCACCGAGTATTCTGACACTCATTTTACTTCAGGTATACTCAGCAACCATACTGACACTCCACCACTACAATACAAACACACTGACACAAATTTACCATTCCTCTACAAAGACACTGATGCTACTCTACACAAACCGTCACTCTAAGACACACTGTTCCCACCATCGCAGCTTATCTCCCTCTTTCCTGATGACTGCATTGGGATCAATCAAGTTTATCTATATGCAAAAGGATGATTTACATCCTTTAATTTGTGCAATGTCAAAATCTCTCAAAATAGCAAAGAAAAGGCAAAATTGCTGTGTCAAATTAGTAAACATAGCCCTCTCAGGGCACATGCAGGGAACATGTTCGGCTCCACCCAAACTGTGCAAGAGTGTGACAGATATGATATGCAGCCCCGCCCGGTCTGAGTAAGGGGCCAGGCAGAGGGAATACAGCTCCGCTCTCTGCGCTCAAGGTGGCACCTCGCATGTGAAGGAGGAGACAAGGTGAGCTGGAAAGGGTCTGAGGACTGCAGGAGTCTGTGCTGGGGTCACGTGACAGGAAGTGGTCAGATGGTCTCGTAGCCAGTGTGACTGCTCTTCCTGCCGACGAGGTAAACGATGAGGACGATGAGTGCCAGGCCAGCCATGGTGGCCCCCACGATGATGGGAATCAGCATGTGATCTTCATCCAGCTGGCACTCCTCCGCTGAGAGGCACAGACACATTTACACACTATCAGTACTGACACATTACTACAAATAGAGAGATTACATGCACTTTGTACTTTTTGTATGTTGTTTTGGCTAAGAGCATCTGCACAATGACAAAATATACATGTAATTACTAGTATTATGCAAGTTTCATTTATTGTTCCATATATACCTTGTTGGTTACCCAGCTTAGGCAATATTGCATATTGTGAAGTTATACCAATACAGCTCAGTTTAAATTCCAAAAGTGGAAAAGGGGGAGAGAGACAGGGAACAAGAGAAGATGTGTTCCTTCCATTCATTTATTCTGTGCAGTATAGAGCAGTGTACAGACCGTCTTTTCTAAGGGGAGAGAGCAGCATTATCAGTTGGATGGGATGGGTATGCCTCTCGCTCTCTCTCTCTGTGTGTGAGTGTGTGTGTTTGCTGGGGGTGTAGAGATTACCTGAGCCAAACTGGTCTCCGTTGACTCCGAAGGGCTGCAGCTGCACCTGGAAGGTGTTGAGAGAGAAGCCAGGCACCACAGAGAGGGTCTGCTCTGCACTGCACATGTAGGAGTGCCCCAGCGCCCCCTGCAGGTACTCCAGACTCCTGTTACTGCCAGAGAAGGGCTCTGGGACAGGAAGGGGAGTGGGAAAGGATGATTTGGCTCTCCCCTGGCTGTTTCGCAGCAAACTTCTACCACGTCTTATCACATGTCTGCCTGGCACATATGCTCACATATCATGTGTGTAAACCCTCTAGACCAGCGTTTCTCAACCCTCTCCTGGAGGTCCCCTGCCCTGCATGTTTCAGATCTCTCCCAGCTCCAACACAGCTGATTCAAATTATCAACTCGTTATGAACTCCTGAAGCTGCTTAATAACAAACTGATCATTTGAATCAGCTGTGTTGGAGCAGGGAGAGATCTAAAACATGCAGGGCAGGGGGTCCTCCAGGAGAGGGTTGAGAAACACTGCTCTAGACGAGCCTTTGCACCATCACTCCATTCTGCCGGAGGTCTACATGAAGGTGCACTAAATGAATGAACTGAATACTGCAGAGTGGATGAATGTGTATTATACTCAGTGGCAGCTGGTGAGCTGGAAACAGATTTACCTTTAAATCTATCGTTACTTTCATCCTGCTCCCCTTTATCCTCCTTGATTAACAATAAAACAAATAATTCACACAATAATTGACACCAATGTGTACAGCATGAGGTTGTTTAATTAACAAGGATGGCAATTTGAACAATTAAGTGGCAAGTAATCCCAAAGCTTTCTCTTAAATGTTTCACATTATAGCTTTCTTACGTTACAAAATTCAAATTACAAAACGGAGCTAAATTTAGTTAGAGCAATTTAAATTACTGAGAATAAACTTTTAGGTTAGGTTGAGTGCAATAACCAATAACGTTTAGAACACAGACCTCATAAAAGCTGTGGTGTCATGAGCATTTAACGCAATTTAAATCGATAAATGCCATCCTTGTTAATTAATCTCACGTTGTAGCTTTCGCAAGCACACAAACTACATACAATCTGTGCTGTTTCGCGAGCATACTCATTTACTCCATTTACACGATTGGTGTCAATTATTCTGTGAATTATTTGTTTTATTGTTAATCAAAGAAGATAAAGGGGAACAGGTTGAAAGTTATGATAGATTTAAAAGGTAATGTTTCAGCTTCCCCTGTTTCCAGCTCACCAGCTGCCACTGATTATACTGTATGTGAACACAAACTGTTTCACCAGGAGGTTGCAAGCTAGAACCCTGAGCAGGTCATTCAGCACCTGCTTTTAGCAAAAGCACTTACTGAGAATAATGGCATACAGTATTTTATGATCTACAGCAGCTCAACAGTGCAATCAAGTAACCATGTATCATATAAGGAAGCACTGGTGCTCTTCTAATACAGGTTAACTAGTCTGGAGGAAGCAGCATCACGCTGTGGGTAAGGAAAAGGGCTGGTGACCCAAAAGCTGCCAGCTCAATTCCCCCCCTAGGTCTCTACTGCTGTGCGCTAGGTCCAGGTACTTAACCTGAACTGCCCCAGAAAACATCCAGCTGTAATGCATGCATTACATGTAAACGTTTTAAGTCATGTAAGCCACTCTGGAGTGTCTGCTAAGCAAGAAATGTAAATGTATACACTGCTGGGCTGGTATATATTGGGATTCATAGTGCACTGTACTATATACTGATCTCAGACTGCAGTACTCACCTTTCATATCTGGCCAGGTTGCTGACACAGCGATTCCACTCAGATAGTATTTACTGGATGTGGAGTTCTGCAGAAACAAGAAACAAGAAAAATCAGCAATAAAGGGTAGAATAATATAAATATTAAAGTAAACCTTGTGCTAGGAACTGGTGTCAACATAATTTCTGAAGCTTTTTAACTCGCATAACAGCACAAAGCTGGGATTCCTGAACAATTAGAGAGTGTGTTCAAGAACTGAGAGCTTCATGAATGCACTGCTGGGTGGAGCTTTTAGGTAAGCATGAATTTCAGGCCTTAAGTCCACTAGCAAGAGTTACCCTAAAAATTCTCATGAACATTGGGCAAGACTTGAAGAAACCCAAGCAACACTAATCATTGCCACCCTCTTGTGGCAAGCCTACAGTAACTGCATGCTGGATGCAGTGCTCAGTGAGTTGGATTTGCCATCTCTGGGAGATGCACCATCATCTGGTATCTGCAGACTCACTCGGCTCACAAGTTTTATGAATCCAAATGCACTCAAGGAGCACATCCACTGCTCTGAATTCACCCACAAGTATTAAAGCTGTCAGTGTTCACCATTTAAACTCTGTTGAACTCACCAACGTGAAGGAGAAGCTGAGGTTGGTGCGTTTCTCTAACAGCCACAAGGTGGCACTATTTTCCTCACACAATCCTGTGTTCTTCGTTTGTCTGGGCTGCAGGTTCACAAGCTGCTGGACAGTCTAAAGAAAGGAAAGGACATCTCAATGAACACAACTATGCCTGCGTTTGGCAATATTCTGCGGATGTTGATCTTATCTAGTCTGTCTGGTCAAAATGTGAAAAGAGCTTCAGTGGTCAGGGTGGTTTTTGTCCAATCACAAGCAGCCTCACATTTTATATTGTGTTGTACTGTCATGTTGTCTGGTAGGAATATAGTTTATGGAGTTTAGGAGAATAGCGTAATTAATGTACTGTGCTGTGTATGTGTGTGAGTATATTAACATATTTGTGCGCATGTGTGATGTTACATTACTTTTTGTTGTCCTTATCCAGAGCAATCTACACAATTTACAATTTGTTTGTTTTCCATTTGATATTTGCATAATTAGCCACATATTTAAGCACACCTAACAACTGAGGCACCATTTTCAGCTTTAGAGTATAACAGCTGTGGCTGGGGAATAGACTGGTGAATAGAAATTTCAACCTCTGAATCACAAGTTCAGCCCCTTACCACTGTAACACACTGTGAATACATTTATTACATTATATTTATTCATTCGGCAGATGCTTTTAACCAAAGTGACTTACAAGTGAGGTACAATACAAACTGAATAACTTGCACCAGGCTAACATCAGAGCATTCAGTAACCTTGACCAACAAAGCAAGTGTCCAAGGGGGCAGAGCTTTACATTTATTATATTTATTCATTTATTCATTCAGACGCTTTTATGCAAAGCGACTTACAAGTCAATAATGTGTCTTACGCAAATATCTATACATATAAGACACATTTATGCTGCCCTTACGATTTGGCTGGGATCGCTATTATTCAAAACAATCTTTTTTCCCTGACCGGGAATCGAACCCGGGCCGCGGCGGTGAGAGCGCCGAATCCTAACCACTAGACCACCAGGGAGGTGCTACAGAGAGCTGAATCGTGTTAAGGTAAGCATAACGTAAGCGCATGCTAGTACAAGTCTTTGGTACCTTGTTCAGAGATGTGGAGGTGTAGGTGAGGTTGAGCTGGAGGCCCATTCGGGCCAGCAGACAGTTGGTACCATTGCCGTAGGCGATGGTGTAGTTTCCCCTTTCAGGTTTGGCTGGGGGCGTGGGGGGAGGGACTGTTATGCTCATTTTGAGGGCAGCCGCGTTGTTGATGTAATCAGCCGTGCAGATGGTTTCTGAACAGAGCACACACAGGAAATATACACACACACCTTAAATAAAGGGGGAGGACAATGTTAACGGCGACAGTTTTGAAATAGAACCAATGATTGTTTTGTAATAAGCAGAGTGGACGAGACTGGGTGACTTCCAATGTCAGGGGTTAAAGATCTGCCTCGTGCCTTTTTCTGCTTGTTCATTTTCTTTTGCATACCGCTACCTACACACAACATACGCGCCATATGTGCAGTACCGTTGGTGCTGAGGTCACGTCCTGGCATGTACGCCTCCATTCTCATGTCGGAGAAGATGACAGTGACTCCACCCAGCCTCACAGGTGACGCAGTCTCACACCTGTAGGTGGTGTTGATCCCAGCGAGAATCCCTGTGGAGGCTGTCGACATGGTAACGAGGCCTGCAGGGGAAGTACAGGAATTACACACATCCTACACACTGTCTGGGCCTGTGTGTGCATTTACACATAGCTTATAAGTAATGTGCATGTGTAATGCATGTGCAGTGTGTGTGTGTAATGTCTGTTCATCATATACCATATGTTTGTGTGCATATACGGTGTGTGCTTCTCTGTGGAAGGGACTTGCCTGTACTGGAGGACCCAGGGTAGGTGGCGCTGTCACTCAGGTTGTACTGTAGGGTCAGACTGTCCACTCTGTACAGGCTGTTGTCCCTGGAGAAGGTGAAGCTCAGCGAGTGACCCCACCCAAAGCTGGCCACTAGCCAGGCAGCACCACTGCCCCCACTACAGGAGCTCCTGCTACCCACTGTGGTTGTGTCTGGGAGGGGCACAAAGGCTGTCCGCTACAGGGGAGCAAAGGAATGATAGTGTCATACTGCTGGTTACTTCCATAGCTAATCACTATAATGTAGGCACCTAGGTTAGCAGCATAGTTTTTCAGGTGAGAAACCTCAATATTCTTTTGGCAACTGTCCTTCTCTACCAAGCTTGCTAGATATTGTTAATTAGTCATACCTAGTTAGTTCATTGGTTAAAAAGTCATACTAAGTCAGGCTAGCTATACAAGCAAACAAGAGAAAGTATGCTTGTTGAAGAGTAGTTAACATTCTGATTAGGACTTTTTTTTTTTACCTCACATGATTAGTATGACAGAGGCTTTAAACTCTTGTGTCTAATCCCGTGTTTCCCAACCCTGCTCCTGGAGGCACACTGTCCTGCATATCTTCTATGTATCCTTCCTGCTTGACTAAATCAGGTGTGCTCAGCTAATCAAAAGTGCCACTGATGAGTTCAGTCAGGTAGGTAGAGCAGGGATAGATAGAAGATATGCAGGACGGTGTGCCTTCAGGAGCAGGGTTGGATAACGCTGGTCTAATCTAACCTTCTAACCTAATATAATCTAATCTTTGATAATGTGGAGCAGACTGAGAGGAGTATAGGTGCTTGAACGCGGTTGAGCATACCGTGCCATTGGCTACGTTGTACACAACAGAGAAAAGGGCTGAGAGCTCGGCTTTGATACAGGTGGAGTTTCCCTCTTTCACCTCCAGTGTCACGCCTTGCACCACACCCACACATCCTGTGAGAGGAGAGATAATATCACCACCTTAACCTTTACTCCTAAAAATGAGGTTACCATCAGAACCCTTCAAGACTGTCGGTCTTTCATGCACCTGTATCAACTTCGGCACTCCGCATTTAATAGCTCTGATGGGTTATTGCGGAGCACAACTGTCTGCAGTTAGGCGTGACGAATAAAGCGTGCAAACGCAAAAAGAACGACAAAGAGGTTTTGGATCTTCAGCGTTTAACTGGGATCCCACTTTGGGAGGTATTCCAAGTATACAACATTATTTAACATAAGTTCGAAGTAGGTCTACAACCAAGAAAAAAATGTCAATATATTCACATGGAACAAAGAAATGCAGCACTATACAGAACAGATTATTTACACACTTGAATGGGCTAACGCTCAATGCCACCGCAATTTCATTTACGGTGGCCAGGTAAACTATCTTGGTTACGATTATTGCAGAAAAACATTATAGACTTGGCACATCAATTTTTTATATATATAAAAAAAATCACCAATTGTAATAAATTTCATTTTCTAACTCACTGTAAACTCTGATGCTTGGCGTCAGTGTGATATAAAATGCTACTTTACTACGCTGCAGCTTTTCGGCATTCTCTTCACGATTTTAATTCACCTAGAATGAAGACGCAGGCGATTTCAGCGAGCAGCCGGCGTTGTTGAACGCGCTGGGACATGACTCCAGTCCAAAGCTGCCGGACAACACCAGCCAAACTCAGTCACCCTGTTTTTGCGACAGGCAGGTCGCGCACTGCTCCCTCTCCAACATCAAACACAGAGCGGTTCCTCGTCCTCCCTGATGTCCTGTTTTACCTCTCCTCTTCAGCACGCCGACCCGTCCCCATAGACAGCAGGTGAAGATTCTCGGTCATATGACCCAGCTTTTTATCCACACGCCTCATTCATCACGTGAGCAAGAGGCCTCGAAATTAGCCCAGCCGAAATGTTAAAACTTTTACGCGTGGACTTGCTATATCGACGGGATTTGTTCAACACAATAATCAATACAGACTTTTGTAGTGTAAAAACTAGAAAACTGATATGAGAGACATAGGTACATGGCTGATTAAGTTGGGATTGATCAACCGTGGGGAAAAAAACAAGGTTGCCAGTTTATGCTACATTGCTGGTGTGAGATTCTGGATATTACTGACATTTTGGGTGCATTTCAGGGAAAACAGTAGAGCAGCAGTACACGCCAATTAAAAAGACAGCTTTTCTACGTCATTGTGCAAATTGTTTCATATCATTATTTCAGACTTTTTCTTCATTTTTCCCTGTCTGTTGCAGTGCACTTCTCTTTTCTTTTATGCCGTGCTCACTGTGTGTAGGTGAGGTGTGAGCTTCAGTATAGTATAGTCAGGGTAAATGAAACAACACATAGTCAGTAATTCCCAATGTGACGTTTTATTTCCACATGACTGTCTTTTCACATCATATCCTCATCAGAATGTGAAGAAGCTGTTCATGCCATGCTCTTTTAAATGTGACAGAAGATATAAAACACATAAAGAGTTACATCAGGTGTAGGGTATGTGCTGTGAGAGCGACGTTAGAGTTGTGTCTTCTTTTGGTCAGCAGGGGGTGCTGTGGAGGCCTCAGGGTGGGGGGCAGTGTGGTTCTGCGTCCCTGCAGCTGCCACGCCCACGGTGGGGGGTGCACTCATGTGCTCCCACAGCCAGTCCAGGAAATTATCCACCTTGGTGTAAATGCCATAGTAACCCGGGCGGGCGCAGCCCCTGCCCCACCCGACCACGCCCGTCAGGAAGGCAGTGTCATGGAACTGGGTGACCAGGGGGCTGCCGTCGTCCCCATGGCAGGACTCCTGTGTCCCCTCCAGGTACCCGGCGCAGAACATGTTTCGGGTGAGGTTGACCCCGCTGCTCAGGGCGCACTCCGCCATTGGGATACGGGGCACGGCCAGCCTGCGCAGGACGGGTGAGAGTGGCCGGGGCGGGCCCGGGGGCGAGGCATTCCCCCCCTCGGTGAGGCTCCCCCAGCCACTGACGGTGGAGAAGCGGACGGCCGCCAGCTCGCGCTCGGAGAAGTCCTGCCGCGGCAGGCACACAGGCACAGCGTGGGGCGAGAGCACCACCGGCTCCTGCAGCCGAAGCAGGGCGATGTCGCTGTCGCCCGACGCGGCATCGTAGCGCTCGTGCATGATCACCTGGGCGACAGGAATCCTCTGCTCTGTGCCCTCCTCCACCTGCAGGTCATGTTCCCCTGGCAACAACACAGCATTAGATTTCTCAACTTTTCATGCACGTGACCATATTCAGCTGTCTCTCTCTCACACACGCACACATGCACAAACACGCACACACTTGCGCATAATCGCCGTGTACCTGCGACCACCCTTAGCTCTGTGACCTTGCTCCCGTCCACGCAGTGAGCAGCAGTGATGACCCAGTCAGGGTGAACTATGGCCCCTCCACAGAGGCTGCGTCCTTTGTACTCCAACAGAACCTGCAACCCGACCAAACCCCAGGACACTGTGTTCAATGACCTGATCCAGAGACACTGGCTCAGCCTTAGGTCACTGCGTTCAGAGGCTTCCTGTGTAATATCTCTGTGAGAGAGATATTAGAGTATGTGTGGAATATGAATGACGTGATGTATACCTGCCAGGGGCAGTGCCCTTTGGGACAGTGGCTCCCGCCCACAACCCTCACTTGCATTTGGGCTGTCTTATTCAGGAGTGGGATGCTGCCACAGGGATACTGCACTGTGAGAGACAGATGGGCACAGCTGAGACATAGACACAGAGGACTGTGCCACTGTGACAAACAGACCGACCAAACTGACATACAGACTGACCAATACACAGAACTGTGACAGATAGGTGGTGAGAACTGTGACAGACAAATACAGTTCTATTGACATGAATGTGACAGACAGACACACAGACAGATCATTGGACAGAGACAATGAGACATCAATAGATGGTTGAGATAGGTACTCTATATGGACAAAAGTATTTGGCCACACCTGTTTTTCAGGGTTTGGGCTAGGCCCCTTATCTCCAGTGAAGGGCAATCTTAATGCTTCAGCATACCAAGACATTTTGGACAATGCTATGCTTCCAACTTTGTGGCAACAGTTTGGGGAAGGCCCTTTTCTATTCCAACATGACTGTGCCCCAGTGCACAAAGCAAGGACTAAGACATGGTTTGATGAGTTCCGTGTGGAAGAACTTGACTGGCCCGCACAGAGCCCTGACCTCAACCCCATCGAGCACCTTTGGGATGAACTGGAACAGAGATTGCGAGCCAGGCCTTCTCGTCCAACATCGGCGCCTGACCTCATAAATGCTCTACAGAATGAATGGGCACAATTTCCCACAGTAACACTCCAAAATCTTGTGGAAAGCCTTCCAAGAAGAGTGGAAGCTGTTATAGCTGCAAAAGGGGGACCAACTCCATATTAAAGAATATGTATTTGAATACAGTCCCTGTTGGTGTAATGGTCAGGCGTCCGAATACTTTTGTCCATATAGTGTATATTATGATAGATTATGAGAAACAGACAGACAGAGCTATGGCAGACAGACAGGACTGTGAGAGTTTCTTTGTAGACACCACTACTCCCCTGGTACCTTGAGCAACACACTCCTTCCTATCGTCTCCGAGGGCGTACCCCTCAGCACACTCGCACCTGCGTCGCACACCTGTGCCATTGCAGAAGTGCTGACACCCTCCATTCAGGTACAGGCACTTCAGCGTGTCCTCAACCACTGCATCCAGGAAACAGAAGAGCAGAAAGGAGTGATGCACTGCATTTGTCCACATGACCACATGGCTGACCCTGGGTCAGGTGAGAGTAGTACTGCAACAGCTCAGGTATTTCACATTGTATCAGAACAACTGATCCTGGTGTCCCCTTATGTTATCAGGGGCCTGGGTCCTTTCTCATCCTCAAAATTTAAAAACTAAAACTGATGGAATGCCATTTAGCTACAGAATACCAAAAATTATGGAATGACCTGATCTGACTTGACTTGAAATTGTTTCCAGTTTGCAATATAACTCATTATGAAGAGTTCTAGAGTGTGTAGGGTTAAACCACTGTGTCTCTCTGTCAGTGTAGTATTAACACATATGATAACTTGCATTTTTACACTGGGACACAAGTTTCCTCTGGTTCTGAAAGGCTATAAGATGCTGTTTATCTGAGGTGCCCAATCACATTGTGGTGTCTTACCTTCTTGGCAGTATTTCCCCTCAAAGCCATCAGGACACACACACTCGTATGAATTGGCCACGTAAATACATATCCCTCTATTCAGGCATGGATTAGCAAGACAGGGGTCACGATCTTAGAGAAAGATCAATAAGTCAAGCAAAACATTGTAGAGAGAGAATAGAGACTCCTGTGAGCCAATTCCAAAGTTCCTCCTATAAGCTGTGAGTAAAAAAAGGGGCTTGATACTGGCAATCAATCGAGAGCCTGAAAGAATGAGGGGTGCTTGTGCTGTCACTTTGCAATGTACCTTAAATTACTCTTCAATCAGGCTCTGTACCCTTATCTTTACCAGTGAATGTCGCAATTACAGACCACCATAATGTCTCACAACATTAGGACATTGTAAACATGGATTTAATGCAGGCACGTATGCATTCACAGAAATGTACAGTAATGGATATTTAACACAACCTTGAAGATGCACAACATACTTACCACCCACTTGCAACACAATCACCGTTCAACACAGAATAGCACTGTCCATTCTATCCAATATTTACACACCAAACTCACCATATACTTACCATTCTACTCTCCATACTCACTATTATACACAACCTACTCATTATTCTACATAACATACTCACCCTTGTATTCCATCCAAAATGCTTTCTGTGAAAACAAAATTGTTTCAGTCGGCTTATTGAATCCTCTTCTATTATGACGTGTATTTGAGTATGTGCTCAAGTAGTAGTATGTGTTCAACTTACTTTGACGAAAGACCGAATGTCATTGTAAATGTATGCACGATCCATCTACAGTAGGCCTACCACGTGTTGGTAAATGGACAAATTCAGCTGGGTCAACCTACCGTTTTGGCGTCGTCCTCGAACACCTCGCGGGCCTCCTCGTAGTCGCAGATTTCCTCGATGCACTCGCGCTCCAGGTTGCCCTGCTTCATTTCCTCCAAGAAGCCCGTATTCGCGCGTCTGGAGCGGTGCAGCAACACGTGTGCGTCATCTTTCTTTACAAACACTGAAGATCGAGATGAGAAACATGTTCGTGAACACATAGTTTCTATTTTTTTATTCGATTTGAAGAAAGAAAAAAAAAAAAAAAAAAACACGTGCGCTAACATACAGTCGTGATTGATTTACAGTCGCGTGACACACTGACCACTGCACCACATTTTAATGCAAGGAGTTAATTAGCCGTAACTGTTTCAATGGCTGTAAATGTTAGCGCCACTAAACAATGCAAAGCTTTAAAGCAAAGGCCACTGGACAGTGGACACCAGTATAAACTGTCGAAAACACGAAAAGGAAACATACCTCCGCCCGATACGTGGTAAGAAAACGCCAGGGTAGCACAGACTATAGCCAGCAACATCGTGAAAGTTGAGTTTGAAGCGCAAACTCAGCTCCACACAGGTTTAATGCAGTCTGAGCCCCCTCTCCCGTGAAAACACCCCCTTGGTGTATCAGCGATCGATATCGTGGTGACACTTTGCTTTGGTCACGCACTTGGTGACTGATGATATTGATTTCTGCTAGTGTATGACTTAAACAATGAGCACACCCGAGATTTACTCAATGCTTGATATAAAATTAACACACACCCGCCCCCAACCATCCCCAAAAAGGGGGATTTTAACGATCTCTTTTATATGGGGTCCATAACAATTACCGTAGATAGAACTCTTTTAACCCTAGGAACCATTAGAGTTTACTGAACAGTGGTATAGCCGGTAGAGTTTTAATATCGTTTGTCGAAATGAACCGGAGGTTTAACCCCTGCTAAAGTTTCTATTTTTTTAGACATGAGGTACAAAGGTTCCAACTGGCAAACAAGGTGATGCAGCTCTGGAAAAAAACACATTAGAATTCTCTCGCTAAGAGAGAGTGAATATGTGCACGGGGATGGACATCAGTGTCTCACAAGACTGTATTTTATTGCCTTGTGTATTGCAGCGTCCAAGCTGGTTAGGCAATGTCTTATATTTTTATGTAGCAGACACCAGAGATTGGATAATCCAACATTGAGGTATCTCAACGAGTGACTATCACAACTAGGGTTTCACCCCTCACAACATTTGACTGTAAAAATGTAAAAAATATTTTTCCAAAGTTTACAAGTCATACAACTCTGTATGTAAAAAGCCTACATCTGTCTGTTATCCATTAACTAAGAGTTGTACATTGGTCCTTTACAAACACAAGCATTTAAGGGGATGGTCAACAGTATGCAAACATTACACTGTAATTGTGCAGTTACCCCACAATCCTGGATCTTTCCTTCTTAAGCGATTAACTGAGCTTGATTGAGCTGTAAATCATATACAGATCTGGATAGTATCCAGATGTTTTTTTTACTCATTTTTATGTTTTTTTCCCCCAAACCATACAAAAACATGCATATTCTTCAGTGGGAAATAAGACAGAGCTCAGACACAAACTTCTACAGGACTGCCATCTGAACTGCAGTCTATACTGCAGTAAAGCATATCTGTGTCTGACATGTGGTCAGGAAAAATGAAGAGTTTTTGGTTAATATTTTAGTAGTATACATTCAGTGGATATAAAAGTCTACACACCCTTATGAAATTGCAGGTTTTTGAAATGCAAAGACAGAAGTATGAATCTAAATGTCAGACTTTTTCCATCTGTAATGTGATTTTCCAAAAAACAAAAATCCAGAGAAAAAACAAATAGTTATTAGGAACATTGGAAAAAAAAAAACAACACCCTGATTGCATAAGTCTGTACACCCTTCTAATGGGGGGTCTAGCTGTGTTCAAAGTTAGCCAATCACATTCAAAATCATGTGTCATCTGTCATCAATGAAAGTGATTCTGATTAAACCCAGATTAAAGTTAGCTGTTGCTGTAGGATTTACTTGAATGTTTGGGGTTGCATCTTACTGAAAGAGTTATGGTCCGCAAAGAGTTGCCAAAGAAACTGTGGGAGCTAATTGTTGAAAAGTACCAATCAGGAGAGGGATATAAAAGAATATTGAAGGCACTGGATGTACCATGGAGCACTGTCAAAACCATCATAAATAAGTGGAGAAAATGTGGCACCACAGAGACATTGCAAAGATAACGACGACCCTCCAAAGTTGATGAGAGGACGAGGAGAAAATTTATCAGGGAGGCTACCAAGAGGCTAATAGCAACACTGAAGGAGCTACAGGAATTTCTGGCAGCTACTGGTCACTCCTTGGATGTGGCCACCATCTCTCGTATTCTGCACGTCTGGGCTATGGGGTAGGGTGGCAAGATGCAAACCCTTTTTTACAAAAAGGAACATCCAAGCCCATCTAAATAATGCGAAAAGATTCATTCAGTCACTCCAAACCATGTGGGGAAATGTGCCATGGTCTGATGAGAGAAAGGTTGAAATTTTCAGCCTAAATTGTAAAAGATATGTTTGGCGCAAAGCCAATAAAGCTCATCATCCAAGGAACACCATACCAACTTTGAAGCATGGTGGTGGTAGCATCATGCTTTGGGGCTGCTTTTCTTCAGCTGGGTCAGGGGCTCTTGTCAAGATAGATGGGATGATGAATGGCTCCAAATATCAAGATATTTTGGCACAAAACCTGCTGGCCTCTGTCAGAAAGCTGAAGATGAAGAGGAATTTCACATTCCAACATGAAAATGACCCAAATCACACATCTAAGTCGACCAAGGCATGGCTTCAGAAAAGGGAAATCAAAGTCTTGGAATGGCCCAGTCAGAGCCCAGACCTCAATCCCATAGACAACCTGTGGAATGACCTAGAGAAAACTGTGTACAGATCCCCTCGGAATTTGAAGGAACTTGAACTTTTTTGCAAAGAAGAGTGGGATAAAATTCCAAAGACTAGATGTGCAAAGTTAATAGACTTATGCAGAAAGACTTGCTGCTGTAATAAATGCAAAAGGCGCTTCCACAAAGTATAGGTTGGGTGGGGTGTGCAGACTTAGGCAATCAGGGTAGTAGTTTTTTTTCCCCTAATAATTAACTCTGCTTTCTTTCTCTGGATTTTTGTTTGTTGGAAGGTCACATTAAAGATGGAAAGAGTGTAAGATTTATGTTTTCTGTCTTTACATTTCAAAATCTGCAACTTCATAAGAGTGTGTAGACTTTTTATATCCACTGTAGTAGTATTATAGTATATTGCTAAAAGGTCAGCACTATAGTATATTTGCAAAAAAAAAAGGTCACCTATGAATAATTTGTGATAAATAACTAATAATTTTGCCCATATCCCAGGGTTTCTGGGATGTCAGAGCAGTTACAGTTCCACGCTGTGGGAACATCATGCAATAAGGGGTAGGGGAGTGTGTCTGTACTCTACACTCGTTGAGTTCTCACAGACTGCAAGTATCTGGAAATATTCTGTTCAAAGCTGGCCTATTTCAGCCCCGCTGAAAGGGCACTTCCTCTAGCCTTCTTTGGTACGCTGGGCCTCACCCAAAGGAGGGAGGCAGGCAGACAGACAGTATAGATATGGAGCCATGCAAAGACTTGGCTTTCAATCAGTCTCCAGTGCTCTATAGTCATCTATGACACTTACTGTCAGGGACGGACATGCTGGGATATGGAGGAGAAACAGCAGAAGAGAATCACTCAGAGTGGGCCATTGAATTGTTCAATACACACTGTAGATTAGGGGTTCCAATTTTTAATGAGCCAATTGGGGAGCTTGCATTGGGCCACCAGAATAAACATCCACTTTAGGGCATGGCCTCTGAGGGACCTACCTTTTAGGAACCCCTGGACCAAGAAGGCTACATTAAACCATGAGCTTGCTATTCTCAGACATCAGGTGGTGCCAAGCAGCCAGTGAGTACACTTGCAGACAGCAAAAAATAATTCAACACACAGAATATATCAGAATTAATTTAATTATAAATAAATTTATACAACACAGCATTGTAGTATGTTAGGAACTATAGGAGCATGAGGAGCAAATTGAGATTGAAGGAGTAAAATAACACAAGCAATTTACGTGTAAAAATATGAGCAAAAAATATGAGTGCGTTATCAGACATACACAATACACAAGAAAGCAACAAAAATATAAACAGATATTAAGCTATCACATTCTAACAGAAACACATTACTGCAGTGAGTTATCTGCCATCAGAGATGGCATTCATCATTTCAGGATCTGACAATTATGCACATTTAAGGCAGAAAGTCTCAAATCTTCATTCCATTCATCTTACATCAAAGAGGAGATCTCTTAAATGCTGTGATGTAGTTATAACTTAATGTTGATATAATGTTTCAATAGTGTTGTAGTAATGTTGTGCTTGTTGATGTGGGTGTACAGAGGTTGAGTGGGTGATATAATCTGACACTGTAAACCATGCAAATATACATAGTACCACATACGACCATTACCATTAAGTTCAGTAGATCATGCATACTTACTTCATATATCTTAATATATGAAGAATATAAGAATGACATATTCTTAACATATTTTCTGTAAATCATACATTGAATGTGAAGTCATATAATATATTACTAAATAGCTCCACATGTGCCATTTATGAGGTCTGTTTGTCATGCAGCCCAAGGTAGGTGCCAGCTTTTTCTGCATCATGCTCAGAAACAAGAGCATCCCAAAAGGACGCTTCACAGGATATGAATCAACATTGAGATCTCCACAATTGCGTGTGTGTGCACATATGTGTGCATGCATGGGGTATGTGCATGCCTGCATGCATGTGTGTGGTCATACACGTGTGTGTGTGTGTGTGTGTGCCTGTAAGTGCATATGTGTGTGTGTGTGTTTGTGTGTGTATGTGTAGGTGTGTGCAGGCAGACATGGAAGTAATGCAGTCTTTGGCTCCCATCTGTCCTCTGGTGATGGTGTGCAGTTAGGGCATGCCTGCCAGGATAGCGGGTATTTGCTCCTGAGCGCTGACCAGGCCCTGCTTCCACTCCCGGGGCACAGCCCCGCCCTCATGACCCGCCCGTGCCCCGAGGAGAGCTCCCAGCGCCGCGCCACGGTTACAGTTCTCACCTGCAATACACACACATTACAGGTACATAAACACACACGTGCTTCAGCGATGTATACACACACAAATCAGAGGTACTGATCCACGTAAGGGATACATAAACACACAAACACACACACATCAGAGAATGTAAACACATACAAACATAACAGAGACACATAGAAAACAAACACACACTCACGCGCACACACACATAGACCCATACAGTGCTTACCTCCACAGTTTGTGTTTGCCAGGATTCCTCCACGCGGGTCATCATGGAACTCATGAGCAAGGTAAAATAGACTGCGGAGTGCACCTGTAGAGATACACATCTGAGTCTCTCTAGCACAAAGACAAACACATTCTTACATACAAATGCACATGCACACACACACCTGAAAAAACACATATGAGTCTCTTACAAACACAAGCACACTCTCTCTTTCTCACACACACACCTGAAAAAAAACACATTTAAGTTTCTTACAAACACAAACACTCTCTCTTTCTCTCTCTCTCTCTCTCTCACACACACACACACACACACACACACACACACACACGCACAACTGCAAAGACACACCTTATACAGTGAGCCAAACACAAGTCAAAGCCTTAATCTTAGGTAATTAATGTTGTTAGCACTGTTAATATTAACATTTTGTATGCTGAAGAAAGAAAAGTGAGACCTTCTGTGTAGCAGGCAAGACCTAGTGATGCCACAGCACTCTGATGCACTTTAAGATTCTCCTCCGAGCCCCTAGAAAACCTGTCACACCCAGAGACATGACCCTGTTAAACACAAGCACCTCCCACTTACAGACATAGCTCTGTTACACAGAGAACAACCAGCTACACACTTTTAGTAATTAAGTGACTAACTGAATTACTTTAATAATAATGAATGTAATTCAAATAATTTAAAACAACAGCTATCAGGGCTGCTGAGCTTAATGCACACGAGTCTTCTGACTTGAGTTATGCTTCAAAACCTAATTTAAAGTAAATGATCAACACATACACACATACTGTGTGTGTGTGCGTGTGCACACGCACATGTACTGTATGTGTAGCTCCAGATGAGTTACAATTTATAAAATATTGTTCATAATCCAAAAGAAATCATATTACCCTAGGCAACTGAGGCATAACAAATGGAAAGTAATTTTAAATGATCAAACACTGTCACTGAACATATGTTATGTAAATAATGTACACAGAGCTTGTTCATACACAGCTCTATGCAAGTGTAGTTTCGATGTACTGTGCTGCTCTGCAGGGGGGACCTTTACCTGGCTGCTTTTTGCATGTAGTGCCGGCAGGTGTCCCACACGTCCAGCGTAGGCGACTTGAGGGCAGCTTCTGCCTGCTGTCTCAGACACGCCCCGTTCAGGGTGGCGTGGAGCACTCGGGCGTACAGGGCCACATATTTATCCAGCTTTGGGTGAGGATGCGTGAGCCTGACAAACTCCACAGCAGCAGTCACCTGTGAGAGAGAGGGACAGAGTGAGTGAGTGAGTGAGTGAGTGCTGAGATGAATGAGTGAGAATGGAGATAAGTGAATAAGTGTTGGGTTGAGTGAATGCAGAGAAGACCGAGATGAGTGAGTGCGTATTGGGATGAATGAGCAAATAGAGATGAGATGATTCAGTGCTGAGGTGAGGGTGTGTTGACATGACTGAGTGAGAGTTGAGGTGAGAGAATTTACTGTTGAGATGAATGAAGATTCATCACAGATGCATTAGTGAGAGCTGTGATGAGTGAGTTCAGTGCTGGGATGAGTGAGGGAGAGCTGAGATAAGTGAGTTCAGTGTTGGGATGTATGAATGCTCACCGCTTGCTCCTCATCAGCTGTTGCAGAGAGCAGCACAAATGGAATGGCCATAGGGAGGCAGCCAATGGCATTCAGCTGACTATCAGGAAATGACACGTTCATCTTCTGCTTGTAACGCCTCTCAGCAAACTCCAAAACCTGCAGGGGCGATCAGTCGAATAAGGAGGACCATTCCTTCACAGGTGTTCCTTCCCAAATATCAGTATTCACAGAGGGTTCAGTGACCTGCTTTGCCGGTCTACACAGTGGAACAATGAGAGTCAGGTGTGTTACCTTGCTGGGGGAGGTGGGTCGCTCCTCCTGCCAATCTGCGAAGAATACCCTGTGGAAGGACTCTGCGTAGGTGTCATCGTGCGTTCCAGGAGTAGTCAAGAACTGCACGTAATCGGCCAAAACTTCCGCACGCGCCCCCTGCTCAGCCACGCTGCCGAACTTTCCCCCTGCCAGTGTCTGCACTACCCGTAGGGCACAGAGAGTGTTCAGCGTGTTCTCCCCAGCCCGCAGACCTGCGCAGTCAACACATGCAGAGAGGGAATTACAGCAGACCTGCGCAGCCAATGCACAAACATGTACTTAACCCTCCTAATTGCTGTAAGACTGTCTACTGGGCAGCGGTAAAGAGCAGAGCTTGTAACCCAAAGCTTGCTAGAGCAATTCCTAAGTGGGCCACTCCCGTTGTACCCTTGGGTAAGACACCTACCCTGAATTGCCTCAGTTTTCTTAGTGGTATATACTGAATGTGCAATATCTTTGTTCAGGTGTTCATGCAGAATACCTCAAGGTTCCTGCACAGCTGACAACAAGCATTCCCCATTGCAAATTTGCACAGCATTTTTGCCAATATATTTTGCCATAATGACCAAGTGTGCCAAATTATATATAAGTTGACGATTAAATGTGTAGATCTGCAAAAATCTTTTTGTATTTCAACAAATTTATAAAGTAGAAGAGAATATGCCATTTGCCCAGTAATTACGATATATTTTGAGTGATATGCAAATTTGCATAAACTGTCAACTTGAAAGCACAAAAAACTTTTCTGGCTATAAGAAAAGTGCTTAATATCCTAATAATAGCTTCATACTTGTGACTTATAAGTTTAAAAGTTCAAATATGGCAAATAATGGTCAGCATTGTGGTCCACCTAATAAGCTTGGATCATGCCACTCATTATAGCTTCAAGTTATAGCTTCAAGGCAAATTATTCTAATTAAGATAACTCCTTTAACAGTTTATGGATTTTTTCCATTTCTGTTTATGTCTGCTTTATTGATGATGAGTCAGATGAGTCAAATGTAAGATTTCTGCAGATTGAATTTTGGGGTGTGTGGAGCGCCAATGTCTTCCTGTTTTACAGATAATTGACCAGAGGCAGGTGTTACTCAGTGGCGGTGCTATGTACCTTGATGATAATGGACCGACCCACTCCGGAACTTCCAGAATTTGAGTTTGTCATGGAGGATGATGTTCCCCACCACGGGAGGCTGGTGCTCCGAGGAGAGGGAGGAACGGCCGCTACCACCTGTGGAACGAGCAGAGTCACTGAGTACGTACTGCACCAGCGGACTCAGACTGATCAAAGCGCAGAGCCAGAGCCTAAGCACTCAGTCTGAGAATATACCAAGGGTGACACTAGAAGCCAAAATTTAGTTTAAAAAGCTCCAATGAAATTTCACGTAACAGCTCCAAGAACGTACCTGAGTTGGACAGAGTGAGAATACTGGAGGGATGTCGGTTCTTGGGCGCCTCAAAGCCCGTTATCCAGCCGCCGAAGTCATTCTTAATGTCTCCGATGTTGTAATACCAATGCACCGGCATTGACATCGCGTCCGCCGCGCACATTCCCCAAAGCGCCTCACCCACAGACCTGCTCACCTGAGCCATCCCGTGCCGGTATCCCTATGCCCAAAAAAAAGACGCTCAAAACACTGGTGGATACCACCTTCCGATAATGTTGCAAAGTTATGTTGATCTTGATTATTCTCAATAAGAAAATATCGGCATATATCAGTATTCCGAAAGCATCTTATTTCATATTAGCCGTCACGGTAAGCGTAAATTTCCAGTCACGTCAAGAATATTTGCTAGCGAACCATCAAAAAGTTCAGCAGAAAGTCCATAATTAGTCTTACCATAGAAAACTGAAATTCCACAGTGGCTAGGTTAAACAGTGTTAAAGACAGCAGCTGCTTTCATTTTCCCAACAAGCTCGCTTTCCGCCTACAGTTGAACCCGCTGATATAAATCGCGAAAAACGACCGTTGCGTAAACAATTGCATAAGATATACATTGAGGTTACAAAACATACAAGGAAGTGCATGCATAACCACCAAAACTACACTGGCGCTACGTCATCGCTGACCGACTGCAGCTCCGCTTCACATGTTATGTGGCAGCAAGTTATGTATGTTGCCGGTTTATTCGCCGTGCACAAACGGTACTGCATTCTTGCGTGGTCATTAAAACTCGCGCTGGGTGGCGACGTATCGACATCACACAGCGCAGTGATGTCACGTGTAGTTGCTGGAGCGGACATCCGCCCAAATCAAAACAGTCACGGAGTAACACAAGGACAAAAGCCTTCACTATAACCGGAGAAGTACAACGCGATCTCACTGCTATATAACAGGAAACAATTAATTTGTCAATACTTTTCATGAACTGGTTTTAGACTAGCTAGGCTATGATGCCAACGTCTGGGAATTGCTTTACCCCTGGCCATCAACCGTTCGGTTAGCCAGCTGTGTGTCTAATTCTTTGACGCAAACTACACAGCGAACTGTGGACGCTCTTCCTGTTCAAAGCAGTTGCGTCTTCAGTGGAGCACACTGGCAACACAATCCAAATGGCACATCCGTGTCACAATCGCGTGTTGTAGCTGGGTACAAAGAAATTTACGTTAGTTACAGAAAGAACCGGATCTGGGCATGGGATAATTTAAATAACTAAAGCACTCCGTGCGTGACTTTAACAGTAGCTTTAACAACGGCATACATTTATCCGAAATGATCTAGCCTGTCAGCTACTCAAGTATGTTGAAAAATCCAGGTAGAGGTCCATGGCGACCCGTCACAGAATCGCTTGTCTTTTATTTTGTGAGTTGGACATGACTTGTTCCGTGCAGAAATATCGCCACAAACTTTATAAAAGGCGGCAGCGTAAAGTGCTCGCAGATATTCAGCCAGCTGGATGAACAAGCGAAACGCTTCGCTGACCGCCTCGTGGTTGATGAAACATTTTTAACCGAGCACTATTTCAGTTGCTTATCGGCAGTTACTGGATACAATTACTGGGCCCTCAGCTAACGAAAACATGGAACAGACTGGGGCATCTGAAGTTGGTAAGACACTATGTCAGTCATATGTATTTATATTGGTGTAAGGCACGTAGGGCAGTTGGTACAGAGAGAAGTTTCCAAACGTCGAGAGACTGTTGTTACCGGCAGCTTGTATATATCTCTTCATTTTCGGATGATTCCTGTGCTTTTGTTCCAGAAAAGGCGAAGCAATTTTGGAGAAGCGTGGACGTGGACATTGCTTTTAAACTGTTGTGGGACCACCAGCAGTATCTGCGACAGAGCATAAAAACCTGCACAGCAACAGACGAAGGTCTGCAATCTCACCAACAGCATGCGACTCCATCGATGTGTCCTTCCTTACCTCGAATTACGATCTACTGTACCAGAACGAACCGTATTTAATCTTTTTTTTTTGTCCGATTGGTCTCTTTCAGAGCTCATTCAGGGCATGAATATCATGCTGGCAGCTGAACTGTGTCTCAGTGCAAAGAGTGAATCTGACTCGATTGAAGAGGTGTTTATTAGTGCTGGTAAGTCAGTCACTTTCCTGACTCATTCTGTTTACTCTATGACTGCCTCTACTGTTCCAGTATACACTACTGTACTTGTGACTCTGTTTCTATAGACACTGCTTTACTTGTCAGTCTGTTTCTATAGATAATATAGCTTATCACTGTTTGTATAGACACTACTGTACTCATCTGTGTCCATAGACATTACTGCACTGATCACACAGTTCCTATACACAATACTGTGTATTGTGTACAGGAACTGTAGACATTACTGTGTTCGTTACTGTTTCAGAAGATGTAACTGCACTCGTTTCTCTCCGTCACTGTCTGTGTTCATTACTGTATTTTATGCAGAGATATTAGCAGTGCCTGTTACAGAGGGGGACAGTGAGCAGCAGGACCTGCAGGACGGTCTGGGGTGTCAGTGGGGGCTGGACAGTGTGCTGCTGGAGGAAGAGTCACGGTTGGTTTCTGTCCCCTGCAGTGTTCAGACAGTGATTCACAGTAACGGACCAACCTCCAGCTGTGACTGAGCCCAGCTCTGTGACTGAGCCCTGCTCTCTCTGACTGTGACTTTCCTTGAACGTGTTTGTGTCATATGTGAATGTATACTGATATCTCAGCAGGGGATGGATGCATGCTGTTTTTCAGTAAGGTCAGAGCAGAGTCCTGTAAGTCAGCGGTGTGTAACGTGCTGAATCTCTTTGTTTGAACAGGTGCGGACAGATCCAGTCTTCCAGCCCAGATGACCCCAGGTCGCCACCTCAGCGTGATGGGGCTGATCTCCTCGCCCCTCTGTCCCCTCTCCAGTCTGACCTAGGCGGCTCCATTGCCCCCCTATCAACCTCCCATTCTGACGGAGCTGATCTCCTGGCTCCCCTGTCCCCCCTCCAGTCTGCCGAAGCTGAGCACCTTGGCCCCCTGTCCCCGCTCCAGCCCTCTTTCCAGACCCACTCCTGTAACTGGACCTGCGTACCCGGCCTGCCCCTCTCAGTGGATCACTTCCGGGGTCACAACCCCCTGCAGGTGCCCATAATGTGCCGTTTCCAGCGGCAGCATGCCAAGCCCGAGGGCCAAAGGGCGGGGCTCGATCCCAGCGGGCCAGAAGTATTCTACAAGGCCCCCTGCGGGCGGAGCCTGCGCAGGCCCGCGGAGGTGCTGCGCTACCTTCGCGAGACGGAGAGCGACGGGGTCCTGCACCTGGGCAACTTCAGCTTCACCCCGTCCGTGCTGCTGCAGCACTCGGCCTCGCCACCAGGGGGAGCCGCCGTGGTGGTGCTGGAGCCGGACATCAGCCGCGGGGCGGAGCACTTGCCCGTGCAGCTCTGCAATGAGGTGGACGGCACGCGGCCGGAGAAGTTCCGCTACCGCAAGGACAGGTGGCCGCGCGGCTGCTTCGCCGGCTCCGGCCCCATCTTCTCCGCCTGCTGTGACTGCGCAGACGGCTGCGTGGACAGGAACAAGTGCTCCTGCCTGAAGCTGTCGCTCAGAGCCGGCCTCAGGGCCAAACTCTACGACTCCAGGCGACTGAATCACCCGGTACCGTCTGGGTGAGCAAGAAGAGTCCATGCATTGTATTAAACTGTGACTTGCACAGTTCATACATTTTACTAACCTGTGATATACACAGTTTCTTCATTTTGTCTACCCAGTTCTTTCATTTTAATCGCTGTGAATTTCATAGTTTATCAGTTTTTTTTTGTATACAGCAACTTGCCCAGTTTTTTCCTTGTGACTTTCATGTGACTTGTGCAGTTTGTCCTCTTTACGTGATTGTGTTTCCTGTGGGCAGGATCTATGAGTGCGGTCCCTGGTGCGGGTGTGACCGCGTGCGGTGCCAGAACCGTGTGGTCCAGCACGGTCTGCAGGTGCGGCTGCAGGTCTTCCGCACACAGGACCGCGGCTGGGGGGTGCGGTGCCGAGACGACCTCGACAGGGGCACCTTCGTCTGCACGTACACAGGTGTGTGTGTGTGTGTGTGTGTGTGTGTGTGTGTGTGTGTGTGTGTATGTGTGTATGTGTGTATGTGTGTATGTGTGTATGTGTGTATGTGTGTATGTGTGTGTGTGTGTGTGTGTGTGTGTGTGTGTGTGTGTGCGCATGTAGAAGAGCATGTATGTGTGTGTACCTTGTGAGAACCGAGCGTCTTCTGCCTGATCATTTTGCATTCTTTGTTTCCACCTGCATGTGTAAAAGTTATACACAAAGATGTTATTCTTCACAAAGCACCCTGTGTGCTCTCCTGAAATGTTAAGGATGTTGCATCTTTCCTGAGCGGAGCAAGATTATCTGCTTCTGGCCTTGACCTGCCCTGTGTGGGTCTAAAGAAGCACAGAGGCCATGCCCAGTCAGCAATAGATATGGTTTCAATTGGCTCAAGTTTAAAAGAATGTTTTTTAGGGAGTTTTCCATTTTACCTGTAACTTAGACACACAGAATTATTGCAAACATAAAACAATCTCAAATATTATACAAAAAAGTTCTTCCTCTCCTTTTTTTTTTAAATAGTGTGCAAATCACTTAAGTTTGATTGGTTTAAAAACTAAAGAGATGTCATCAATGTAACGCATTTCATTTCGGAAACTAACAGGCAAAATTCACACAGTTCTGAGTTCTGAGGTCACACAGTCCTCTTGATTTTTACATGCACAAATCTCTTTTGTTCACACAGAACATCAACTCACACAGTTTACACAATTTTCAGAAATTGTGTCGATGCACTCTTTTACCTTTAATTCGTGATGGTGTATCCACTGTTGTGCCCGACAGATCAGCGCAGACGGGTCACACTACCTCAGTTTGAAGAGGGGAGTTCCCCTTGGACTCACACAGTGTCCCTGCCGATGGTTTTAACCCACGTCTTCTCCGTCAGGGTCTGACAGTGGAGTTTACCGTCCCGTGTGGGTCGCCATGTAATGTCGTGGATTCTCACCTTCTAGAAAGAAACTTCAGTGATGAAACAGTCAGAGTGCAACGAGACAATTCCGTGTTTATTCTGAAAGCTCTCAAGGGGATTGCTCTGACTTCTCTATGCGAGTTGTTGGATGGCTTTTCCCCTGAAACTCTGTTTCATCACTGAAGTTTCCTTCTAGAAGGTGAGATTCCACAACAACCTGTGTGTGTGTGTGTGTGTGTGTGTGTGTGTGTATTTGATTCTGTGTCCTTTGCCCTCAGGTGTGGTCATGAGGGCGGGGCTAGGCTTGCGTAGGACAGGGGCAGGCTCAGATGGAGCATGTTTGGGAACGGTGACCTCTGCCCCCCTCACCCCCAAGCGCAAGCGAGAGGAGCAGTCCTCGGACGACGACGTGGAGGTGGTGGAGGAGTGGAGGGTGCCCGCGGTGGAGACGGGCACGCCCCCTGGTCCCTCGCCCCCGGCCTCACCCTCGTTACACGTCTCGGTGATTCAGAGCCCTGCGGGGCAGGACAAGGAGCAAGCAGGCGAGGAGGTCAGAATCTGCCCTTTAACCTTTAGCCTTCAATGTTGGTCTCTCTCTGTTATGCCTGTCACTGACTGAGTGTTAAAACTATCCTTTCTGCATATTGCTTCCCCAGTCTGCTGTCACAGAGAGATCCCCATGGTCGCTGTCTCTGCAGGGCCAGGCCCACTCAGGTAATGCAAGGCCAGGTGAATGGGTGTCTACTCAACAGCTACCTACATCAGTAGTGCAATCAGTCCATTACATGATTGGCAGTCACTGTAGCACCCTCACGCTAAATCACCATGGACTGCTGAGTTAGAGCCCCTTATGATGGTCTCTGCAGGGACTGTGCCCTTGAAGCTTTTCAGTGACGTTTAAGACGCTGATTTAAAGATGGAGTTTTGGCGTTTCCCTTGTTGCAGATGCAGAGGTCGATGAGTGGGAGGAGACTGAGGGTGTGGTGAAAGAGGCGGAGCCCTGGCTGAACTCTGACTGGGGGGCGGAGCCAGAAAGGGAAGGCGGAGACATGGATGAGTGCCACGGTGAAGCAGAGGGAGAGCACGTGTATTACCTGGATGCCACAGAGGAGGGCAATGTGGGGAGGTTCCTAAATGTAGGCATCAGCTCACCTCTTCTGGTTACTCCACGCTTTACAACACCATGCTTACACTGATGCAACACAGCTGATAGTCACCTTGCACATATGCTACTATTATTTATTACAATACATTACTGGCATTTAGCAGGTGCTCTTATCCACAGTGACTTACACAGGTTACCGTTTTTACATGTGATCTGTTTATATGGCTGGATATTTACTGAGGCAATTCCAGGTTAAGTACCTCACCCAAGTTTACAAAGGCAGGGAATCGAACTGGCAATCTTTCGGTCACGAGTCCTGCTCCTTACCACTTTGATACACTGCCACCCCACTGCAACATTCCACTGCAACATCTGCTCTACTAATTTTTTCCAGTGCTGCAAAGACAGGTTAGTGAAATAATAAAACCACAGACGTTCTGTGCTGAAATAAAGGTAAAGTGAAGGGGGACGGCACGAGAGAGAACACCTGCAAAGGCATAGTGCCACAGAGTGTGGCACTATGTAGCTGGAGGTGTGCTGGAGTTTGTAAAAAGTGAGACTGTTGCAGGCGTTCTCTGCACCTTTATGTGCATGATCTGATCTCTCAGGCCTCTGTGTTTGGATCTGACCTTTGACCTGTGCGTCTGCCTCTGCAGCACAGCTGCTGCCCCAACCTGTTCGTGCAGAACGTGTTCATGGACTCCCACAACCGCAACTTTCCGACAGTGGCCTTCTTCACCAGCAGGTACAACCTCATGCGAGTGATGGTTGTAATCCGTTCTTTCACCAGCAGGGGGAGCGCGGAGTTTGTGATGCATGTAATTCATTTAATTCAGCGCATGCCACTGTTTCCACTAGAGGGCTATCTTGAGTTTCTGACTCGGGGGGGGTTTAAACATCATTAACCCCACTGCTCTCCCACAGGCCTGTGACGGCAGGGACGGAGCTGACCTGGAACTACTCGTATGACCCTGGAAGCGCCCCGGAACAGGAAGTGCCGTGTCAGTGCGGCTGGGAGAGCTGCCAGGGTTCTCTGATATAAGGACGAGGTCACATGGAGAGCACAGGATTTACCCGAGTGCAGCAAACCTGTTATCCCCCGCCCTCACTGCACTTCTCCCCCAGGGGCTGCTTTGAGTGGGAAAGCCTCGAGAGGCCTAGCCTAGCACGGGGGGGGGGGGGGGCAAGTGCAAGCAGGTGGAGCACCAGACGTGGGACCAGGTAGTCAGGCTGGCGCAGAATGCCAAACGGTGTCTCCTTAAAAGCATTGTTGGAATACTGATTTCTGCCACTCAATGTTAGTGCACATACTTGTCAGGAACAACGCTGTGCTCCGGTTCAGTAAAAATGTAAAGAGCTATGTCTCTGTATATCTCCATGGAGATTAGAAGCAGAGTGGCACAGTGGCGTAGAACCTGCACCTGTAGCCAGCAGGTTGCGTGCTTGAATCATAGTGCTGCCGTACCCTTGTGTATAAAGTCTTTAACTGTGCTGCATCAGCTTTTTCAATGGACAATGTGTAAAAATCAAGCAATGTGAATGTAAGGTTTGCCACTGCAGCTGCACTCCATGCATGGATTTCATGTGCATGTGCCATGGATGTCCCCATGCTCTCTCTCTTCAGCATTGCCACTGGAATATTTAAAGCACACAAGCTGGTGGTGGAAAACGGTGGTCTGAAAATAATCTCGATGCTGTAGAATGTGGGCCCACCATAACACTTATGAGTATACAGTACGTGCACTATACAAGCTCTGTGTTAGCAGTTCATTTGAGCAAACACTTACAACATTATCTTCTGGAATTAGCTGTGTTTCTGTGTTTAGGATGATGGGATCATGCACAAAAGGTCAAAGAGTTTACTGTATTTTGCTGCGCGAGGGATAATCATCCTTCCTACCATGTACACTGTAGACACAAACGTTTTATATTCTGATAGAAACATTCCCTCTCAAACCGCCATTAGTGTCATCAGCAGTATCTCAAACATCTGAGTGACAAAAAAAGGCCAAGAGATTTACTGACCGCGAGGAAGATGGGTTGATCACTGCGTAACCAGACAGCCTACAGAGTCACAGCTCAAAGATGAAAAATAAGTTAATAAATTACCACAGTGACGTTGGCACAGTTTAGAGGCCTGCAGATTGTTTCAGAGAAAATTTAAAATAAAGGAAGAAAGGAAAGTAAAAGATAAGACAAGGGACCAGCTTTGCTAACAGTTACTGCCGTGTCATTTCTGATCAGTTGAATTGCCTTAGGATCCAGAGTTTACAAAGGTGAGAAACCTCATCATTCAAGGTGCATACAGGGTGTTCCATATATGTGGACAGTCACAGCAATGGGTTGTGTGGGTTGAT
This sequence comes from Megalops cyprinoides, assembly GCF_013368585.1. Classification (NCBI taxonomy): domain Eukaryota; kingdom Metazoa; phylum Chordata; class Actinopteri; order Elopiformes; family Megalopidae; genus Megalops; species Megalops cyprinoides. The sequence goes on along the minus strand of NC_050596.1, from coordinate 8,075,514 downwards.
ACTGAAAGCCCACAAACCTCACCACGAGGGGGAGTGCTTTTTCTTTTAAACTCTGCTCAGAGAGGGGCAGAATAAACAATTTGTCAAAAAAAAAAAGCTTGAGAAGCATTCTTTACCAAAAATAATAAAAATGTGAACAAACTGCTTCAGATGTTTTGGACATTGAGATTGTTTCCCTGCCCCCCAGTACTTTATTAATGTGCTTTTTGTAACTATCAATGTACCTTTCATGATGATTTTACTTGCTTAATATGCAGGATGATACAAAACTTGGTGCAATGATACACAATCTTCTCCCGTCAAGATGTGATGCAATTTAATAATATGGTTCAGCTGTAGAGAAAATGCTCGGGGTGATTACTCTGTTTGTGTGAACCCATGGCATGAGTATTAGATGGGAGAAAATGGTTTAGTTCAGCAACACCTCAAAGCTGGTTGTGGGGTCTCACTATGCATACTGGTTTTGATGGCGTCAGGTCTCAGGTTTGATTAATAATTTTTTTTTAATACTGCTCTTGATTTGAAGTCATTTAAGCATAAGCTGTTAGTTCTTAATTTACAGATATGGGTTGTTTGACCTAATGTTTGTGAAAACAGGAGGCATAAAAGTAAGGGGTTCTGCAAGTTATTTTATTCATTGGAGGCATATACAAACATTCCTCTTAATTGACTAATTGCTCAATGGGGCCTAGAACAAGTAATTGATCAAGAAATTGGCTTTATTGAAGACAGCTGCCACAAATTTGTTCAATAAGCAGATATTCACAAAATAACAAAAAACAAATATCATACAAACAGTTAACATATTTTACAAAGAATTTAACAGCCTATTTCTTTTACAAACAATTCATGACAGACTTGATACAAAAAGATCAATGAAGACCAATATTCTGTCAACAACTCAATCAAACCCAATTAAGCAAGTGTTCAGTTACGTTGAGAACCGGCACACGTGGTGGGTCCCCAGGACCAAGGTTGAGAAACTCTGGTTTAGGTGATTGTGTGTGTGTACGTGTGTCTGTGTGTCTGTGTGCTCTTTGGTGGGGGAATTGTGCAATCCCCACACTGATGCATTAACATTCAAACATGTACTTTCACATTCATATCCCTTGATTACAAATTATGTCCTTCACTTGTGATGTGGTGAGAGGGTTCTGAGTAACAGACTACTGGGAGTCTCAGGTGGCTGGTGATGACCTACTGTGGTGGGGACTCCTCTCAGTGCGAGAGATACAGACATGCTTATTGCCAGTATAACACCTTCATACAGAGTTAGACTGGAAGTTAGCAAATGCTCTCATTCTGATGCTTGAGTACTCTCTGATTTAATTTGCCCCTTGTATTATTCAATCCCAGAAAGCCTTGGGTCTGGGCTATTGGTTCGAGGCGTGTGTGGCGATTGCTGTGGAGTGCAGAGAGGATGCCACGTGGGGTTTGCTGCCACGGTTGGTGCCACGGTCTCCCTGTGACACAGAACTGTGATGCAGAGACAGAGGAGAGATAAGATCTTTTGGGTGGGTAAGAGAAATGCTTTCAGTTTCTGCAGCAGGAAAACGAGAGTTTGTCTGACTGGTGTGGTCTGTGATGAGCGCAGAGGCAGGTGTTACCGCATCTGCACTTATACACACACATATTCAGACACACATACACACAGACACATACTGAACAGAGATTCTGTGCTTTGTATTTGGGTGGGGGTGGGGGTTGTTGTGGATGGGTTCTGGGACTGGATTTTAATGGATGTAGATGTTGATGTGGTCAAAACACACAGGGACTCCATTTGACTTTTGACCTGCATTCATAGATAATCCATTCTTGTGACACTAGCTGCAATAAACCCAGGTATGCCGTCTACTCAACGGCATATAATGTAATGTTAACATTTGGACCTGCCGACAAGTTCCAGGTGCCATTACGCAAGTGTTTTGGGAGTGTCCAATAATTGGAGACTTTTCTGTGTAATTTCTGATTTGGTCGGCATCAGTGTTGATCTTTGCCTATGCCTGCTTAATGATGACTCATCTCACACTCTTACCGTAAACCAGCGCAGATTGATTGTAATTGGCCTTACAGAAGCAAAGAACACTATTCTTACTTTGAATTAAGCCTGAATTCCTCTAAATTGATATTGGATAAATTGTTACCAATACATCGTGACACTGGAACATATGACTGCAAGGCTAAATAAAGGAAAGACACCACAGTGCAGGCTTGGCTAGGGATGGCCACAGCAGTACCAGGCCATATACTTACTTACTACAGTTTTCTATTTTAATATTTATTGCATTTTTTAAAATTTACCCTGTCATCTTTTAACCACTCAGACTACTCTTATATTATATAAATTTGATATTACACGATCGTGTTATATCAATACAGATAGGCATATACCGTTGGTGGAGTGGCTATCAAACTTTATTTTTGTGAATCAGGTCATGAGCTTTCTCGGTCAGACATATTTACTGTCCTGGTTGTTTGTGTGCTGTTATTTGTGTTATGTCTTTTTAACGAGTGAGTGAATGCATGTTCCAGTATATGTGTTTGTGTGTTTGTGTGAGCGCATGTTGACTCTGTATAGTTTTCTGAATAAAAAATGTTGATCACAAAAAAAAAACAAATGTGGACCTGTTGCACATACACAGAGAAGGAGTCTATCTGATTCTAGCAGCTTTGCCATTTGCGTTTTTGTTCAGATATTAAATTCATATTTATCACTAACTTTGTGACTTTGATACTCTACTGAGTTACAGGCGACTCCTGTAATATTGGTCATTCCTAACCAGACTGATTATTTAAGATTTGGGATTGTTCCTTAAAGTCATTCCTGTTACTGTCATCAGAGGGAGGACATACATATTTTTTGTTGTCCTCCACTCTTTACTGATCACAGATCAGTGCCAGGGAACAGCTAGTGAGCTTCTCAGGACTTTACACTGGCAGGAAGATTTGTATGATGTGCTCTTACATGTGACAGTTTAACCTAATTTTTGTATATAACACCTAATCTGTCCTCAGTAGAGTACAGCATGAAGCTGTGAATTTCCAAACGCACTGCAGATTTGATTTTTTTTTTTTTTTTTTTTTTTTGCAATGGTGATGTGATAAACTATTATTATTGTTCGCGGCATCTCACACTACCTGACCTCACAGCTGACCTTTGCCATCTGTGCACCACCAGAGCTTCACCAAAAACAGCAATGTGTCGGTGAAGTTTCTCATGTCGTTCACTTGTAGCTGTTTTTGCCTGGGGGAAGCTCCACCTCCCACCCTCCTTTCGGTGCATGACACACTCCAACCACCTTTCCTGCCCTGCCCGTTTAGAAATTACACCCTCCCTTCTTTGGTCTGATCAGCTCTGATGACAGCTAACAGCAAACTCAAACACAAATCAAACTGCAGAGGCATCTGTCAGTCATAGTAAGACACGTATGCAATACTTCATGGTGAATGGTGGCAATTGGAAGGAGAACCAGGTAGTCAGCCTAGGTAAGGCCAGGATAGTCTCAGCTCTTGCACAGTGCTTCTACTTGGCCACATTTGTTTGTGCTTCCCAGTTTTCCAGTTTTCAAATTGAATTATTTTAATGCTATGCTGTAAAAACACCCAGGCTGTAAAAATTGTTCTGGACTACCAGTGTTGAATTTTTGTAAACCCAATGTACTACCATATAAACTAACACTTTGTCCAACCCTCTAATTATGTAAATCCTCATGTTAATGACCTCTTTAGTGCATAATTATATTGAATGTGTTTTGAAGAGAAGTTTATGGAAGGAGTAACAGTGGATCTCATTTTCCTCTTCTGGCTGAAAAATTGTAATTTTCCTGTGGGTCCTGCCTCTTTATGTCTATTGATTCTGACAGTGGTAGCTGCTTACAGACATGCATCAATGTTGTGAGTGATCCACCAGCCTTTAAGCATGTTTAAGTACAGAAGTAGAATTTCTCTGTACTCTGCCTCTCACACCTCTCTCATAAATGTTCAAAGGAGTTAAGCATTAAAAATGTAATTAGTCACATTCAGAAAACAATGTAAACATGTTAGCGTCTGCTAAATGACAAAATGTAAACTTACACGATTGTTTCCTGTACTGCAATGTTGATTTGCTGGTAGATTATTCCCTCTCTGAGTTTGCTCTATTGATGGCTCTATTGTATTCTATTGTATTGTATGTCATTTTGTGGTTGCCACATACTTCATATCACCATATCAAAGCAGTGTTAAGTGGAAACTGCTATTACATGGCATTTTCATTCTTTTAAAAACACACACAACATAGTCACAGTCTGTTGCAGCTGCCATTTTAGATTCATGAACACACAGAGCTCTTAGCCTACTTTCATGTCAGACAAAGTGGCTTAAACACTCACTATGTATCTTCACATACAATTACATTTTAGGGAAGCCTGAAAAACTCCACAGAAAGGAACCACAATCCAGATTATTTTGAAAAATTGAATGACCTTCAAAATCATATTCCGAAAGGGAATTACATAAGCGTTTATTGACATTAATGAATTTGTAGGGCCGTTAATTATACCAGTTATCAAACCAGTGTTATAATCCAAACACAATGGTGACGAGATGCCTGACTGGGATAAATCTTATCAGTCTCTGTCTTCATGCGGTTATATATTTTAGTCATTTCCATGCACACAGTGTGCTCAATCATTTACAATTGGTTTCTCAATTTCCATTCACCAAGCTACATGGATGTAGCTGTGTAAACTACATTTCCCTTCTCCATAAAGTTAGAAGCGGGTTCATACTCACGTTCTGACTCGTTACAAGTCACTGTTTCTTATAATTTCAATATGAGCCCTCAAACCATCATGAGGTGATTGTCATGTTTTTACAGGGAATTTATTTTGTACGATTTCAGTAGAAATTGATCCCTTCAGCATTTCCTGCTGTCTGCCTCTGTTCCCTAGCAGGCATAGCAAAGTAGTTTGAGCATCTTCTTTCTATTAGAACACAAAATTCATTTTGGTGTTTGTGCTCAGTAAGCACAGACTGTTAAAAAACACAAAAGAATTTCAAATTTACTTTTTTTTGTTCCTGTATGAAAAGGTTTACTGCTATATAAAAGGTAAGTAAAAATGTATGTCATGTTCACAGTTCTGTGGTGGAATAACAGCTTGCATTATAAAACTGCAAATCCAAACTTTTTGATTCAGAGAGAAAAATATGTCACAGTTGTTCCATCAGAAGAGGACATTTGTGTTTTTGGGAAATGGAAGAGTACTTGTTTTCTGGAATGGGTCTGCATTCTGAGGGTGGAGTGATTGCACTCTGTATAGTCGCGAAACGGCGGGACGGGGGGATTAACGGTAAGAACGGCGGTTTAGAGGGATGTAGGTCTCCCCACCTCAGACCCGGGCTGGCGCTCTCTGTAGAGCTCTCTCAGGTGGCATGTCTGCACAGAATGTGGGCTGTGAGTTACAGTGTGACACTCTGAGCTCCGCAGAGCAGTTAGCAGGCTGATCTGTAGAGATGAGCCACTTCCTGTCAGCAGGTGAACCCACTTCCTGTAAGAGGACTGTGTTTGTGGAGCAAAGAGCCTGAGCTGTCAGTCAGGGTGAGCAGCTGCTGTAGGAACGCGGGCCCACGGTGAGCAAACGACAGAGACACATCGAGGGAGAGAGAGAGAACCCAGGGAGAGAGAGAACGACAGAGAGCCATGGGTCTGCAGAGGACGGGTGTTCTGGTGCTCCTCGCTTCAGCGGTCACCTCTGCAGGTAAGACCTGACCCATGTCCTGACTCCCAAACACGAGCAGACCCCTCGAAACAGCGGGTTCCAATAGCATTTGCTGACCTTGGCCAAACTCTGAACTCTAGATTACAGTGTTGGGGATGCTTCTAGAAGTCCCTGAGTCTGGTCTCCTGTGTGTAATGGTTTGTGCAGTGACTTCGCTGCATCTATACGGGCGGATCAAAGTGCCGTATTCCGCCTAGGAGCCATGTTTTTGATATGCTTCCGCGTTACAGAGAGAAAGTTAACTAGACTCAAACACCAAAAACTCAGCACACCCCTCACCCCCCCCTTTCCCCACAGGTGTTCATAACGGTGGTGGGGAGGTCGAGGGTGGGAGGCTTTTGACGTCACCTCACAGGTCTTCCAGTTAGACCCCTTGTAAAACCATGGAGTCTTGAGTCAGCTTGGTGCTGTGGGGCTGGGAGGGTGTTGGCTTAGGGCCTCGCTGGGTACGTGTGTGTGTGGGGGGTGGCGGAAATTCTCAACATACAGGCTGTGTGATATGTTGTCTCTTAGCACACCAGGCTGATAAAGGGATTTGTTTATCAGTATTGTGTATTCAGATAACATGAGCAAATAGCCAATTTCATCTCCAATGTTTCTTTAATACATAATGTATATAATACAATACAATAGAGATGAATTTAATTGAACAAGCATACTTCATTATCTCTGATAGGGAAATGTATTCTGAAGCATCCTTAGATGTACAGATAGGATATTATATCTGTATTAGTATCTGCATATATTCCTACAGATAGACAAATAAAGAAAAAAGAAACAGCTATACTACGTGCACTTAACACAACATTCAGATCTACAGTCTACTAAACCTATTGTCACAGGTTCCAATAAAATACAACAGTGTGCGCATGGTGTGGGAAAACAATAATACAAGAACTGATATGAGGTAATGATATAACAATTATTATGTATTTATTTAAAAAATATTGGTTGGTATAACTTTTCCTTGCTGTGTTATTTACGTGTTTGAGATTTTTGGATGAGCGTGGAAGAGTGAGGGAGGGCATTCGAGAGACTTGATGTAATGTTAATAGCATCGCTCCTCCAAAATGGATGCCTGGCCAACCACTGAAACCTGGTCATGCAGCGCTTCTAATACTGTGAACTCCACCTAAGACTCCTTATGGTTCTTTGCTTGTGTTGTTGTACTCTACCTCACTTGTAAGTCGCTATGGATAAAAGCGCCCGTCAAATGAATAAATGTAATGTAAATGTCTCTGACATTCTTGAATTGCTCTCAGGGGATTGTAAAGTACTGTAATGAAAATGTACTCAATTATATACTGCGCCTTTTGTAAATAGGGTCATCAGCATTGAACTGAATTTACTAACACCCATGTGCAGGTCAAGCCTGATATTTGTGTAGAAATGGTAAGTGCTGAGAGAAGCCGATGGCAATTTGCTCTGCTTTGAGAGTTTGAGAGAGAAAAGCGCAGTACTATTAACTCAGCTCAACTAGTGAACGTAGTTATCTTGTCTTTTCTGAATCTTTGTTCACTCCAGAATCCAAGGCTACTGTTCATCATGTCTGAACAGCAGCTTCAGATTTTAGAGTTTATCAATAAACTCTAAAACACATGTGATACAAACACGTTTAATGTTACACATTTTGAAAGGCATAGTTTAGCCCGTTCTCATTCCTATTTTATGCGATGGGGGTCCCGATGAAATGATTGTGTCACTTGCCATCCTATCCTATAACAATGCACATACGACTCCAGACAAACTTAAGTGTTACACTGCTGCTCCTCAACACATGAGGGGAAGAGTTCAGGCTGCCACAAGCGCATATTAATATCTATCAGTGTTTATTTTATACACAGACCATAATATATGACAAAATCCTTATATTAACATTAGCATGATTTTTCCTTTTTATTAAGTATTTCATAATGAATTTACATATTCACATTAAATACATACATATATGTCATTTCTATTATTTTATTACTTCCATGTATTAAACATATTACATTAAATGATTTATTTTATATTCTTATTTTGTGTAAATGGAACCTGATCTCCACCTTTTATCTAAGAACGGCCAGTAGCCATGTTTGACCTTCATGCTCACGTCTAAACTTAGCTGTGCTTCATTTTGGCATTATCACACAGCTAGATATTTCAGGGCCAGCAGTCTGGTGTACTGGTTTGAACGTCAGGCTCACATACCAAATATATAAAGCGTGGGGTTTAAAAGAAGTGTGTGTAAAATGTGATCTGTGTAGTTTGCTCTGCTAGGCAGCTAAAAATAATAATGTCCCATAAATTGTGAAAATTGTTTTTTATCCTTTGCGTAGTCACGAATAACATGATCGATCATAAGTATTTCACTATTCTTTTCAAATAGTTTAGCTGCAAAGCTGTTCCCACAGTTGCTCCCTGTGCATTTTGTGAGTCCCGGAGTCTCTACACTCCCTCATTCCTCAGCTTCTTCAATGCTAAAATCTTGTTCTACCATTTTGCAATCTTCATCATTTTGTCTACTTGACCAGAACGTGAACTGTCATGGCAGCAACGTAGATTAAATGGTACATGTTGTGTAGTGTTCTAATTTAGGTATGTAGATAGATACAGATAGATATAGTAATAGAAAGATTTTTGGTGTATAAATTTATGTTAATGTTGTAGCCGGTGGGCGATTTCTCCTTTGTGCTGAGAGGCTGCATAGGAAGCAGCAGGTAGCTAACGCAGGAGGCAGAGCTGTGACAGCACGGATATCAAGGTGGCATCACAGTGGGCCCTCAGGTGGACCATATAGCTCTCAGCTTGAGTTTAAAATGGCAAAATACCGAAGATGAGTTTTTGTGTAAACAGCGCTGTTCAAGCGCACTCTGAAAATACCTAAACTGTGGAACGGGAAGAAATAATCTTGGTCCGAAAAACACTTTTCGGATGAACAAATGGCTCCTGCATCAAACGCAAATGACACTATGTACCAGCAGTAATGGATGGTCAAGGTGGTCAAGGTGACCTTTTTAAGTGTTTATAAAAGAGTGTAAGACATTTTCACATAAAATTACCTTTCACACAAACATCTAATGACCTCATGTAGTGTGCTGTCCAATGGGTCACAGCACAATGATTCCACCTTTACTCTGTTGTACATCATAATTGTATGCGTATGTGTGTAAATGTACAGTATGGATTACATCATAACAACAACAACATAACGTCCGAACCTCACAACCTCATTACACGTAACGCGTACACGTAATAACATTTGGCTATTTCGCGCTTGAACTATACTTGTCCCCGTCACACAGGAGGGTGGTCGTAGAGTTTAAAAAGGAGAATTCCACCAAGGCACAACTAAGTGGAAAAAGGCCAAGACACCAAGACAAGATCAGTAAAAAACATTAAAACGCTTTGGCTAAGCTTGCTCTATGGTGGAGTGTAGCTGTTTAAGTGGTAATGTGCTGCAGCCACATTTCAATGAACAATTGAATAAAACTATGCATGCTTTATCAAAGCTCTTTGTGTTTTGCAACATTGATTCATAATATATATGTAAATTTCAAGTTGTTAAATTAGGATTAAATTGCAGCAATGAAAAGACGACAGACCGAAATACCCTCAGCAAATATCACTCAGCACAATCTGTTCGTCAGTTTATTGTCTTTAAAAGGTTTTGTGGGACTGGAGCCAGTTATGAGAACAGTAAATCGAAATGATACTCAGCAGTAAGTGACTAGCTTTAATGAGCAGTATGAAATTCAACGGAAAGAAGGCTGTAGAAAGATCAGGCCTGGTCTTTTACATTGCATAGTTCTGTACAATAGAGGCATAATCAACAAGACACTGCCTCATAATTTAATACAAAGTGACACACGCCAAAATCTAAACTGATCTCTTACTTAGGCCAGGGAAATGTTTTAAACGTGCAAATAGCATTAACTCTACACATCATGATGACAGAGGCTAGCTGTAGCCAGAATTTATCCATCTGAAGATAACCCTGTATTACCATTTAGCTTTCAAAAATAGAAACCAAGCAGAACAGAAACAGAAATCAAATCATTGAACAGATAGTATTGTTCTCCTAGAGGCTCTATAGTTACGTTTTATCAAACTTTTGGCTGAACACTATACTCAGCATTATTCGGAGGGCTCTTCCCCTGTCACTGACTGCTCTGTCTCCAGATCTCATGAGTACAGCATTCCCTACAGTGACAAGAAGCCACAGAAGCAAGTGTAGCAAGCTCCCTTGTGATTAATGATCTGTATCTCCCTTCCATTTCAGAAATGATCACAGAACCACGATCACACAATATTATATCATAACGTTCTCACATTAGGCTACTGTTTGCTGGAGTCCAAACAAGGGCAGTCAGTCTCCCTGTCAGCCTGTTGGCCCCCTGTTGTGTGTGTGTGTGTGTGTGTGTGTATGTTTTGTTACCTTGTGTCAGGGTTTCGCTGTTACTTTGTGTTGTGTTTTTGTGTGTCTGTGTCTGTTTTATTATTATGTTTTTCCGTTTCAATGTTTTAGCATGTCTGGGTTTGCCATTTCTCTGTGTTTACGTGTGTGTATTTTTGTGCTTCTGTGTTTTTGCGTTTCTTGTTTTTTGCCACTGCTTTTTGAGGGTAAGGCTGGAAAAAGTGTGTGTGAGAAGCACATGCAGTCACCGTGCTGTCTCTGTTTGAGTGTCTGTAAGGAAACCCTCAGTCAGCACGCTGGCCCCAGAGCTGACGCAGGCGGGGGAACCACTTCTGTTCAGCTGTTTCGAGCACAGCAACAACAGGGTTAATTGAGAGGAAAAAGAACATGAATGACCGGTAGTGTCACTGCAGACCAAAAACAGTCCCTGTTCCTCAAAACCTCCTCTTTCTTCATCATCATAATCATCAACATCTTCACCATAAAGTCCTCAAATGCCAATCAGGATTATTTCTCTGTCTTTCTCTCTTCCATTCTCTCTCTCTCTATCTCTCTCTCTCTCTCTCTCTCACTCTCTCTTTCATTCTCTCTCATGCTTTCTCTCTCTCTTTTCTGTTTTCTTTGTCGTTCCAGCCTCTCTTGCCCAGGAGGTCATGGCTGAAAATGTTCTCTCACATTAGAGAGTGGACAAACACATCGACAGCAAATGCAAATATTATCACCATTTGTGAATATTAATGAGGCATGTGAACAATAACAGGGTGTGCAAATATCAACAGCATGTACGAATAGCAAAACCGAAAAACGTTTTATGCCGTTTTCAAGTTACTGTGAAAATGAGCACAATGTGTGAACTCGCTTGTGAACATTAATGCGAATATTAACCTCATGCGTGGTAGATGGACATTGTTGTCACTTCAGACCTCTAAATGCAGAAAGTCACACAGTCATAATGACTTGTTATTGCTGCTGAGAGGGTGAGATTTATTTTAGCAGTTTACAAGAAAGGATTTGTTCTATGCAAACAGTTTCCAAAGGAGACATTGAGTGATAGTTTCCAAAGGACTTTGCATATTCTCTTTTCAGCAGAAGTCACATTGTCATCTGGTATTTGTTACAGACGGGAATCTCTCTTTCAGTTTCTGTATGACTGTCTCTCACACCCTTACATGTTTAGACATAATGTGAAATACACACGTGCATTCTGGTTTAAAGTACAGCCTGTGCACTGTAGGGCCACCTAGGGCAGCCACTGAGAACAAAGTACATTATAAGGCATATTAATGCAGACACATATTAGTGCAAATAAATATCCAACTGCATATGAAACATAGACTGGATAGAAATGACAGACTGTGTATAAATGATAGACCGTGTATAAATGACAGACTGGGTATAAATGACAGAACAGGTATAAATGATACACTGGGTAGTGGAAGTAAGGAGGAGTACTGAATCTCTGTGTGGGAGGCATTGTTGTGTTTTTATTTCTTTCTTTTCTTTTTTTCCAGTGTGGTTCCTCCTCAGTGTAACTGTGTGGGGTGTTCAGTGACGTCTCAGTGATGTCCACGCCGGGTTGATTTTTACATAAGTGTAATGTAAACGTTTAAAAACCAATTTAATCTGACTATCAGCAGATATGTAAGCATAGCAATTTAACTTAATTAAAAAGAAGCTTTACCCTGTCATCTTGCCTGAGGTAAACTGAGGGGCTTCTCTTTAGTGATTTGTTTATAATGCAGCTGTGGAGGAATAAGACCCTGCGGTGTAGATGAACCAGCAGAAGGGCTTTCGAAACAGCAGATAGCGAAGTAACACAAACTGGGCTTCGTCCGATAGGGCACCTCATTTTCCGGTCTCGGTTTCCTCGGTGGTGTGAGCTAATAGCAGATTTTAAAGCTGAACCTGCAACCATGCCCCTACCTTCGAAGACCCTGAGAGGAAACAGAGGCGGACTTCCTTTCGCAGTAGCTATATCAACCGATCTCAGTTTTTCAGTGCATATCTACAGCACAGGGGTGAACTCAGTGATGCAAGCCATAGCCTCATTTCTACTTCTACAAATGGAGCACTATTCAACATCACTTAGGATGTCTTGTGAACAGTACCATATGCGCAACACCTATAAACTCAACAATCTCAAAACGTTAAAAAGCAACTTAACGCCATCAAATTTTCATATTTGGTTACTTCCAAATAGAAATAAACATAAATTGTGCAGCTACCAAGTGAATTTAACTATATACAGGTTAGATGTCTGTCACGTTTTGTCTGTCAAATGTTTCCACTTTAAACACATGAAAAAAACACAAACAAAACACTTTTTAGATTTTACTTGGTAGCAATGTGCTTTTCAGCAGTCTGTCATTTAAAAAAAGTCAAACGAAGTAAACCTAAGTCAAATTATTTTATGTTTTTCTTCTTTCCTCACTGTGTCAGCCTCCAGCACCAAAGCCACTTCCAAATGGCTGAGACGCATTCACGCAGTAATATCACAGTTCAACAAGGACTTCACTCTAGGCCTCAAGCTGGGACATAGTGTGCACACATGATGCACACACCCACATGCACAAACAAAAACAAGGACACGGGTATGCAAATGCACAAAACATGCCAGTCACCCCTTCAAACGAATTCCTCAAACAGATGTGCGACCTTATTTTCGGCAAACAAAGCCTGGTCTGCCTAAGGCGCTGGAGTTCTCATTGTTCATGTGCTGTGAGATCAGCCGTCTGCAGCCATATGTGATTCTGTGGTCGCAGAGCACAACCTGGTGGTCTCAGTATAACCAGAGTACACCTTGCTGGTCTCTATGAGTAATGTACATCGAGCTGGCATTACCAGCCCAATGGTAAAACCAGTTTCAATTTAATTCACACTTTTGAGTTATTTTATATAATCCTTACGATAAGGTAGCGAGGCCTCAAGCTCCTGTCCAATTTTTGTATGCTTTTAGCTATGTGCCATCATTTAATTGTAACAGTTCTGCTCCATGGGTTGGATTGACATTTACATGGAGCAGTCATGGAGCAATCCAACCCAATCTACTCAAATCCCTCTCTGGGCCTGACTACTTCATATCACCCTTATAGGATGTTTCCCAAGATCTCCAGGAGAAAACTGTGAGTGCAAAAGTAGAGATACTTTGGCTGTAGTTTAGAAAGAGGAAACAGGCTTATAATGTGTTCAGAAAATTATCACTGTCGCTATGTCCTACAAAGCAATTGAGCTCAGTAGCAAGTTAAAATGTCACTGAAAATGTCCTGCGGCAATAGAAAGGTCATCTTGTCAGCCTATAACTTGAGGTCTTATTTCCTTTAGACCGTTCTTATCTTCATGCTCAACTTTGATGTGCTGCTGTTGAAAAATTTACCCAAAATGAAAAAGTGGTCTTGGTTTTATTAACTCACGTAGCAGGGGCTTTTCTGACACAGAAGAGCAGCCAGTGTTTATCACCAATGGGCCACAGCAGAAATGTTTTCAAAAGTGAAATACTGGATATGTTGACTATACTGAGGACTATCAGATGTTCTGTTTATATATATCCACATATTAATTTGTATGTAAAATGTGTTTTATCTTTTATCTCCACGTGTGGGGTAGACAATAGAATGCTTACTTTGCTAAATGTGCAGTGTAGATCCATGGTTTTATGCCTCCGGTGAGATGAGAATGATGGCAATGGAGGAAGGAGCAAGTAGACTCTGCGCAGCTGAAACAGGGAGCGAACAGCTCTGCGCAGCTGAAACTGGGAGAGAACAGCTCTGTGCAGCTGAAACTGGGAGAGAACAGCTCTGCGCAGCTGAAATAGGGAGACAACAGCTCTGCGCAGCTGAAACTGGGAGAGAACAGCTCTGCGCAGCTGAAATTGGGAGAGAACAGCTCTGTGCAGCTGAAACTGGGAGAGAACAGCTCTGCGCAGCTGAAACTGGGAGAGAACAGCTCTGCGCAGCTGAAACAGGGAGACAACAGCTCTGTGCAGCTGAAACTGGGAGAGAACAGCTCTGCGCAGCTGAAATAGGGAGAGAACAGCTCTGTGCAGCTGAAACTGGGAGAGAACAGCTCTGCGCAGCTGAAACTGGGAGAGAACAGCTCTGCGTAGCTGAAACAGGGAGAGAACAGCTCTGTGCAGCTGAAACTGGGAGAGAACAGCTCTGCGCAGCTGAAATAGGGAGACAACAGCTCTGCGCAGCTGAAACAGGGAGAGAACAGCTCTGCACAGCTGAAACAGGGAGAGAAGCTGAAACGGAGAGAACAGCTCTGTGCAGCTGAAACAGGGAGCGAACAGCTCTGCGCAGCTGAAACAGGGAGAGAACAGCTCTGCGCAGCTGAAACAGGGAGAGAACAGCTCTGCGCAGCTGAAATAGGGAGACAACAGCTCTGCGCAGCTGAAACAGGGAGAGAACAGCTCTGCGCAGCTGAAACTGGGAGAGAACAGCTCTGCGCAGCTGAAACTGGGGGTCGACACCTCTGCACAGATAAAACAGGTGGTAGGCACCACTGCGCAAATGAAAGAGGGGGTATTCACCTCTGCATGGCTAAAAGAGGAGGTAGACACCTCTGTGCAACTGTGCAACACAGGGATAGCAGTTCTACGCAGCTGAAACAGGGTGAGACCTGGGTGATGGAGACGTTCCGGCTGTATGCTTGGCTCACCCCCACACACTCTGTCTCTCTGACACTTAAACCCAGCAGAGGAAAACCACTGAACTCTATACTGCTGGAGTCACAGACCATGAGAGGCTCTAGAAACCACTCTTAGCACACACACACCGTGCGCCTGTATCCAATATTGTGTGTTCATGTGCATAGTGTATTTATTTGTGTGTGTGTGTGTGTGTGTGTGTATGCATTTGTGCATGTAGTGTAAATGTGTGTTTTTGTGTGTGTTTTTACCCATGTATGTCTTTGCATGTGCAGTGTACATATGTATATGTGTGTGTCAATTTGTGTGCAGCGTATAAGTATTTCCATGTGTGTGTTTGCATTAAGAAATATGGCTTTACACCAGCAAACAGGCTCTGTGGTTTTGCATTTTAATCAGTTTTTGTGTGCACCTGTTACGAATGTGAGGCCTCTGGTCTGTGTGTGTGTGGAAAGGCCCCTCTGTATCTCTGCATCTCTCCTTCACCCCCGCTTTCTCTCTGCCTCTCTCTCCCCCGCTCTCTCTCTCTCTGCATCTCTGTAACTCCCCCTCTCATGTCTTTCTTTCTCAGTTCAGTTCATTACAGCTCAGGTCAGATTGATTTTTTTGGGATGATGAAGTTTGAAATTTTATTGCAAAACCATAGTTTACAATATAAACAATATATAAAAAACAGAGCACAATGGCTGACGTACATACATCAACACATTTGTAAGATGAAAAAAAATTAAATAAATGGTACAAACTGTGGCACGGAGTGATGATCTCCGTCATCAGTGTTGCATACTCTGTCTCTCCGATATCCAAAAAACAATTTTTTACTTCTCTGCTTGCAATGTTTCTATCGTGTCCACTTTGGCCTAAGTCTTGCTTTGTCAGCAGACTCCACAATTCAAAAATATTCCACATGTTGAATGTCACGTCAATTCGGATTTTTAAAGGGATAAATGCTCTGAGTGCTTTCTCTTTCTTTGCCAGGTTGAAATTTCCTGAAGACACTGCTTTCACACCTAATTGTGAGCAGTGTTTTATGTGCTTTGTATGTTATATGAAATTGTATTTATTTTATTGAGACCTGCATCTCTTTTAGGAAATAAGTATATTTATTTCTTACTGGCGAGGTCGCGTTATTGGCATCATCAGCTTTCATGTCGCTAAGTAAAACCAAGCTAGCCAGCAGTTTCTTTCATGATACAGTTGCCAGAGACTAATAGCTAACATTAGCTAAATAACTATCTAAAGTGACGCTTTATGCTCACTTTAGCACTTTTTCGATAGGAGGCCTAGCAACTGATTCCCTGAACACATACATGTATATGTGGTTAAGAGGAAAGCCTCACGTTACTTAATTTCTGAATACAGCTAAAACGAGTAAATTCGTAAACTACCCGGCAAGCCAGCCACTTACACCTTCCCAACAGAGCTGGAACAGCCCAGGATGACACTCTCCTCTGTCTTGACTAACAGCTAATTAAGTTTTTCCTTATTGCGCCGTGAGTGACCGGCATTTGCCTCTTTTTTTTCTACCTCGTAGGGGTTTCCTCTAAAATCACGATGTCATGTACCCCTCAGCAGCATATTGAAAGCACCGTTGTCAACCTCTTGCTGATACAAATCCATTTTGAATTCAAAAATGATTCATTGCCTCCTGACGTAATTCGGTGAAATGGATCATTTACACCATGCTAATTTCAGAGCATTCAGTAAAGCTTGACCAACTTAGCAGGGCGGAGCATTGCATACATTTATTCGTTAGGCAGACGCTTTTATTCAAATATTAATCAAAATAATCCTTTTTCCCTGACCGGGAATCGAACCCGGGCCGCGGCGGTGAGAGCGCCGAATCCTAACCACTAGACCACCAGGGAGGTGATTATATAAGAGGGCCAATTGTCATGCTGTGAGGAAGCAAAGTAATAAAAATAATAAATAAAGTAAAAACAATTCATGTAAGTCAGATTACTAAGTATTGTTTTATTTTAAAGGATAGTGTTGTAGCTCTCACAGAGGCAGAACTTTGCATGTCAACGTTCACATATGAGTCATGTTATCTTTATTTTATTCAAGAAAGGAATGTATAAATATACTGAACACTTAAAATATCTTTTGTTCCATGTTTAAACAATTTAGCAGAGGAAATTTCTAAATCAATTAAGAGAAAAGTGTTGTTCAAAACTTGAATGTTCATTTTACAATTTCACTGACTGTCCTTTGATATTTGCTATTTCAGCAAATGCTTTGGCACCATCAGTGTACAATATTTTCAAGCCGACAAATCAATAAAAATGAATTCGCTTTCCAGTCTATGCTCTCTAGATAACCAAGGTTTTCTACTTGCATGTTGTGCTTTTTCCCCTTTATGCAACCTTGTTTGTAAACGCCAGCTGTACATCAGGCTCGTCTCGGAGCAGCAACCTTTGCAGCCGTGCAGGAGCGCTGAGGAGAGATGAGTGTGATCCTCTGATGCACTCGCAAGCAGCCAATGGCTATCTTCCAAACAATTCACTCTGCCACTGAGGGCTCCCGGTCACAGTCTGCCGGTGACCAGGCCGTGTTTTAACCCAAGCTGTAGGGCTCAGCCTTCACTCAAGACCAGCCCCTTGCCGACCAAGCCGCCTGGCAGCCCATAACTACCTTTTTTCTGATCTGGCAAAACTGTGGGCACAGAGTCTGAGTTTTCTGATTTTCTCTTTTGAGCCTTTGTCCATTTTTGCCACCTCCTGTGCTTGTTCACCCTCTTTCTGCTCTTTCAGTTTAATTCAGTTGTGCTTTATTGACGTGACACACCGAAACAGTGTGTCCACTGCAATCATATACTGTAACATCAGTGTTTCTGACAAACACACACAGAGGGACACAGTACATGAAGAGATAAAAATATGCTGTATTTAAGAGAATGTTTTGCCTTCTGGTGGTTAGAATGAGACTGCCTGGGAAGAGACCCACTTCCTGTTTCCCTCACGAAGCACAGTTAGAGCAGTGCTGTAGAAGAGAGGTTCCAATGCAGAAAAGCTGTGCTGTCAGAGTTCTGTGCCCCCCACAAACTGGATACTGCCTGCATTAACCTGGGAACAGCCTCAATTCCGACAAAGATTCAGCAGTCATATAAGTTTAAGGAGTCCCTATAGGTTTTGAAGTAATTTTTTTTCTTAAACTGATGATTAATGCGCTTATTTTGGGGTGTGGCTTTCTCCCCCTCTCAGCCACCGGAGCATGCAGGGTAATACCCTCTCTCTCTCGTGTGGTTGGTTAGTTTGATGGGAAACTCACATTTGTCATTTGGTTGTGGTTTTAGTGACAAACTTGTTCATTTGAACTGGAGGTCTGACAGCCTATTGCAGGAAGATTTTCCCTTTGTTTTAGATGCTCGAGTTGCTCATCAAATTCAGAATCTGTTTCCTTCCTCTTCTCTTTTCCCCTTTATCCATCTCTTTACCCGAAAACATTGGGATTTTCAAATTAGGAAGAAGAACTGCACCTCATGCTAAGGATTTTTTTGCTGCCTCTGGTGTACAAGCGTATATTGCCCATTTTTGGTGTAACGTGAGCTAGTTATGCTCAGCTGCAAGTGACATGTAGAAGAAGAGTAGGGCAGGAGCTGAGCATTCGAGACTGCTGGGTTCTGAGAGTGGAGGAGACCATTGCAGGGTAGAGACTCTCTTCTCTCGTTTGTGAGCTTTAATGTGGTCTCGCTCACAGGAATCTAACTGAGAAAGAGATTTTACACAAACACCAACCTCAAAACCGTCTCTCCCACGTCTCCGGTTGGTAACAGGAAGTAAGATTTGATGAAGGAAAGTACTATGTAGGAAACAAGATCATCTTGTGAGCAGCATTTACAGTAATTTACACTGATGTGGCACCGTATTGTTGCAATTACAAGGACCGTCGTGGGATTGCATGTTGGGATGGCTATCCTTAAAACATGGAAGATTCACAGCAAAAACTAGGTGTAATGGCACTGTCACCGTATGTTACCCAGTGTGAAGGCATTATAGCAGTATACAGTGTATTCTGTTTATAACCATTGCTGTTATAACAATCAGTCAGATATAGTACATGAACTCACTGAGACAGAGTCATTCAGATACCAATGCTGTCTTAAATACTGTGCTTGCAAGAATCAATGAACTGAGTTATAAGAATCATTTTGGGCTGACTCACACCATATGATACAGACCCCAGGGTAGTGCAGTAGTGCACAAGTCAAAAAAGCAGCTAGAACCGGAAGACGGGGAATTTTGTATTTGGCGCTAGTAAGTGAAGCATGAAATACAATAAAATAATAAACGCATTTATATAATTATGAACGAATAATATATTTCGAGAAAAAATATGCATTCTATGCCAGCGCCCAGACGAAAGTCAACATTTCAGGTAAAAGAGAAGTGCTTTTTCTACAGATGAAAAACACCACCTTGAGTCTTAAGATCAACTAAAAAGACGCAGCTGAAAAATTTCCAGCCTACGCTCTGTGAGATTCTGTAAATCAGTAAGACACCTAAGATTACAGGACCCTTTTAGTCTACAGCACTAATTATTAGGGAGGCACTCAAAAATGCAAGTCACATTATTGGTTTATATAAGTTTGAGTTTGGTTAAGGACATTGCCATAGCATTGTGTCCAACACTTGGTGACACTTCAGTAATTAGTCATATCATTTTAAAAAAGCGCTACATAAACATGTTTGACATTCAAATATGATTTGTTGTATGTTCAGCTCGGAGCCAAAGAAATTTCTCAGTTCAGTTAGAGAATAATATTGTTTGCCACATAAATATTATTTTTTTCCATTCTTTTGAAATTCTGCTTTTGAGAATAAATTGCTTATAAAATCAAATCATCCTGGCCATATGTTATTCTCCCACAGGGAATGTACTGTATTAAGTCAGTGTAAGCCTTTATATTACCTCCTCACAGTAAAGACATTACAACTGTATATTACCTCAGTGTAAAGGCATTATAACAATATTATAATAGTAATAGTATGCCATTGTAATAGTATACCAGGTCTAGCAGGTGAAATTGATGAAATTCTTTTCAGAGTGTGTGACAGAAGACTAAATTTAGAGAGTAAGCGTCACCAAATTTGAAATTCATGCCAGATTTGTATCACTTTCCTAAATATGCAAAAGGAGACAAGGTGGCAACACTAGCATGAACAAAATCTTTAAACAAAGGAAAAGGACAAACAACAGCTTTATCCTCATGGCTTTTGTTCAATCATTCATTCAGAGACAGTAGCAATACCTGACCTTTCCCTTGTTGTCTGTCTATGCCTGCGGAAATCATCTGCTCTTACAGAGTTTTCCCAATTGGCCTTATATATCTATCAGTTACCTAGCGAAACTGCCTGCTTCAGTCCTCTTCTCTTGGGTGAATGACTCTGGAATCATCTCTCTCCCCTGTCATCCACTTCAGAGGCCTCAGGGATAGGTGACCCCAAATATTGCTACGCCCTGGACGCTGTGCTACTACTCTACTGTGTCATCATCACTGCACTCTACTTCAGAGAGAAGGTGAGACAGACAAGGACAGTCATAGACTCATACCCTCTGCTACTAATAATTATAATTATAATGCAAATTGTACAGTGTGACCTGTGTTGTTATTCCATGTGCAGTTATTATTTTTCATTATGTTATAATTAATTTTTTAAATGTCAAATTAATGGCCAAGCCTCTCTCTCTCTCTGTGATGATGTAGTTGTCCAAGCCCAAAGCCTCCCCTGAGTTGGATGCCACCTATATGGTAAGTGCTCCCTATCGCCCCCTGCTGGCGAG
Source organism: Megalops cyprinoides (assembly GCF_013368585.1). Taxonomy (NCBI): domain Eukaryota; kingdom Metazoa; phylum Chordata; class Actinopteri; order Elopiformes; family Megalopidae; genus Megalops; species Megalops cyprinoides. The sequence goes on along the minus strand of NC_050596.1, from coordinate 8,054,927 downwards.
AGCACCTTTTTCACCTATCCCATTAAGTTATGCGGCCCCCATTCAACGAGTGGGGGTTATTGAGAGTGGTCAGTGGATGCATTGTAGTGCCATTAGAACCTTTCAGTGCTGTATGTGTGTCTGTTTTCATAGGGCCTGAATAAGTCTGGAGATGCCTATGAACCACTGAGGCACCGGAATGATGCTGAGAGAGGAGATAGCGCGGCAGTGAGTTGGGAATTATGATGTTTGCCTTATATTGAGTGCAGAATTACAGGACATGCTTTAAAGTGAATGGGGAATTATGGGATATGCTTTCACGAGAGATGGGAATTATGGGATATTCCTTGAAGTGAGTGCAGAGTTATGGGATAGGCTTTAAAGTGAGTGGGGAATTATGGGGTATGCTTTAAAGTGAGCAGTGAATTATGGGATATGCTTTAAAGTGAGTGGCAGTATGGAATATGCTTCAGAATTTTTTTTTTTTTTTGAATGAATGAAACACACATAACTCCTGTCTCTTTCTATAGAGTGAAATCTCTACATCAGCAATTTACATGTTTTATCCCCTCTTTCCAACAGTACCGCAGACAGGCTGACGATGTCTACACGGTAAGTGCCGATCAGAGAGGATGTCTCACAGCCTGAACACCTTACACTGATAACAAAACACAGCTGAGGAATAACTGGTGACACGACATCCCAGGCAGCTCCATTGTTGCTGCCTGCCGACCTGCTGTAGACACCCCAATCCCTAACATAATACCTAGTTAGTTAAAAATGTGTCTTCCTCCTGCACGCAGGATGGTTAATTCAGCTGGCAGACAGATGAGACATAAGAAAAGATTTATGTGTGATGTGCTTCAATCCACAGCCTCTGCAGAAACCAAACAAGGACACCTACAACCAGATTGCAGTGAAGAGAGAGGTAAGTCTCTGCTGACTCACAGATTCATGGAGGTGCTTTCTGCTTATTTACATTTACATTTATTGCCTAGCAGATGCTCTTATCCAGGGTGACTTACAACTTTTACGTTATCCAGCTGGGTATTGCTGTGCTAGGTAACTTGCTCAAAGGTACAACAGCAGCACCCCAGCTAACAAACAAGCAACCTATGGGTTAAGAGCCCTGCTCCTTACGGCTACACCACTGGTGCTACCATTCCAGATTCAGTAGTCAGGATCAGAGTGACTCTATGTTTAAACAAAGGCCGCATGGACTGTGAACGAGCACTGACTAAATTCCTATGCAGTGCTTCCTATCACAGTATACCTCACATTACAGTGTTGCTGTGCTTAATGTTTTACACCTGACCCTGCACTGAAGGAGTGTGTGACAGTCTGAGAGGCTTCAGTGCTGTCATGCACTGACTGATGGCTGGAGCTAAAAGCACCCCCCACTACAAGTGCAAAAGAGAGACAGGTGATTGAGGTAGGACAAGTGACTGAGGGGCAGGCTTGGAGGGGTGGGTGATGTTCAACAGGCGTCCTCTGTCCAGACTGATGTGTCCATTGTTTTCCACAGCGACGCGGCAAGAATGAACAGATGTATGAGGTGAGACTCCTGTCCTTTTCTACCCTCATTAAGTAAAATGACCCTGTTTGGCTCTAGGGTGGCTCAGTGGTTGAGGCGTTTGTCGTGAATACATGTTTGGGTCCTACAGCCCAGGTGCGCTCCCAGTCATGTCTTCATCCTACAATGACCGACAGCCCACAGTGGCGGAATAAAATGGCAGAAAAAAAGCTGTGCACAGTGCTATGGCTTCCATCAGCATGCACATTAGGTTGATCAGTTAATCACTGATTAGTCTAACGTCCCACTGAAGGATTGATTCTGCAGCAGGAACACACATATTACATTCATTAGATGATAGCCCCTGCTTGTGACAGATAATAATAACAGTCATTTCTCTTGTAGGGACTGAGAAGTGGAACTAAGGACACCTACGACTCCCTGCAGATGCAGCCACTTCCCCCCCGCTAAACTGCCCTACCGCTCATCCTGACGACTCTCCCTCCTTCCCCTGACAGTGACTGCTCCTTGCTTTCACTGCCCCCTGCTGTACTGGCCTGGTACTGCATGACACTGAGCAGAGGGGTTTCTAATAATGCATAATAAAAATAAACGATAAATATGTGAGGGAAGATGCGGCAACATTTACCCCCTCAGGAGAAAAAAGAACACATTTTAAAAAATTAATGATCACATTTGTCGGCGTATTCTATTTTTACCTGCCATTATGACAGGTGTTCAACATTAGGAGGTCGTCAAGGCTAATACATATTCAACATTTTATATATATTTATATATATTTCAACGTTTTATATATACACATATATAGTATATATATATATATATATATATATATATATATATATATATATATATATATATATATATATATATATATATACATATACACACATACAATTCTCACTAGCAGGAAATTTGTGTAAGGCGACAGTCAGGTGATTTCTCACTGATTTAAACATTTTAAACATTTATCTGTATGGTAAATGTAGAAACTCATATTTAATTTCTCTGTAATTTTTCTTGTTTTTCAGCAAATCAGTTTCAAGCCCCTACAATATTAGATTCTATAGGTTTATCAGGGGCAGCAGTCTATAACAGCAAGCTTGATGTTTACATACTGTCCTTTTTTTAAGTTCCTGTCCTCTTTCAAAACAGGTTTATGAATATTTCAGATGACTGTTTAGAACAAAAATGATGTAATGTAAAGGTGTGTATTCTTACTCTTTGTGTCTACAGGCTCAATGTAGAAATAAACCAGTGAAATACAAAGGTTTCCCTCCTACACTCCTGTGCAGATGCACCCAATTGGCTGATGTATAAATACCCCATTTGAAAAGGGGGTGACTTTTTTTAAACTATGTACCAGGCAGTAAGGCTCAAGATAAAAAAAAAAAAAAAAGAATTCCTTGAACCTCACTCCTGAGATGAGACCCCCCCCATCTACAAATAGGTTTAGCCCCCAACAGAATGAGGCACTGGCCACAAGTTTGAATTAAGGAAACGGACATGATAACATCAAATGTTAAAACACTTGGAAAACTGTTTAATGATGTTTACAACAAAAGGTACTGTACAGTTACAGTAAAAGATTCTTTATGTATATAATATATAAAAAAAAACAAAATTAAAAAGAAAACAAAAATACAGCAGACAAATGCATCTACACAAACCTACTATATATACTGATTCACATAAATGTCTACAATCTGTCAGATCAAAGCCATCATATAGTAGACGCTGTAAAGTCATAGAGATCATGGATCATGTGTTCTCCACAGTGACAAAGAGTGACACCAGTGTGCGAGAGGTACCAGCGTGGGCTGGAAAAAATGCCCCCTCCCCCCCCTTACAGCATCACCATGGCAACAGTGTCAACAGAGCAGTTTTGACCGGGGACAGAAATAGTGGTCCTTTTTGAGGGGAAAAAAGGGAGACACATTCCTTTAGCCCAGACTTACAGAAAGCACATCCTGAAACCTACAACAGAAGTAATATAAACACGTTTCCTTTTTTTTGTTTTTTTTTGTTTTTTTCTCTTTGACCAGTTTTTAAAACCATGATAACTGGGCAGTGTAACATATCACTTACACAGACACACCCAAAAACATACAAAAATACTATATTTCACCTACCAAGAGTAAGACAGTTCTGTGTTTAACTCCATGCTATGACAGAAAAGAGCAATACACCAAACAAACAAGAAGTTTAAGGACACAAAACCTTTTTTTCCTTGACTGTCCCAGAAAAATACCAAAATATACATCTAAGCTTTGGAATTACTGAGGTTAGGACTAATGTCAGTGCTGGGTTCTGTCTCTTAATACACAAGCTACAGGCTTAGAGAGGAATCTTTGGTTTTTGCATCAGGCCAACATTTCATATTTGGATTTCTGCTTTGGGATAGAGCTGGTAAGATCCTACAACCCCTACTAATTCTTAAAAAAAAAAAAAAAACAAATGAACACAGAAAGAGTGAAATCGATTTAGCAAGGTGAAGGGGATACTCAGACTCGTCTGTGTGGGGGCTGAGGAACATGATGCATAGTCGCACAGCTGATCAGTGTCACAGGGAACAGGACAAGAGACAGCAGTGGGAGTGGGGGACTAAAGGAAGGGCCGAGTGAGAGACAGAGAGAGAGAGAGCAGTCATCATTAGAGTGAAACCTGAGTGGTGACAGGGTGCCCAGACTTTCCGTCACTGTGTATTAATAAACATCACCCAGCCCACACAGGGTTAATGTACACGCCTGCTGGAGTAGCCCGCTGCGCCGCACACACCTCCGCCTGGCCGCGGCCTGCTCCAATCCGAAGGGCTCCACCCCCGCGGCCGTACGCACCCAGCCAGCGGCCTCGCGGGCGCGTCGGCCCTCTCGCTTTCAGCTGGCGGGGCGGAGCGGACCGGGGCGGAGAGAAGCAGGCTAGGGCAGGGGCCGGAGATGGTTAAGATACAATCAGTAACAAATCTTTGGTTTTCCCTGAGGGTGTGGGACACACTCACACCTACATTCAGAGTCAACAGGGACGCCACTCGCAAAGGATTGTCCAGAATCAGAGACAACAGGAGAGGGAAGCAGCCGTAACATCTGAGGGCCTCAGAACAGTCCGTGTGCGGTGGCCAAAATTTTTGCAAGACGATTTCGGACGCCAGCACTCTGAATGAGAGGTTTCACCTCATTACTGTCATTTGTCATTCGGCAAACACTCTCACCTAGAGCAACCTCATGACATGGAATTTTAAGGATGATACAACAGCAGGAGACTACATGAATCTGTTCATGACATTGGGAAAATAATCCAGAGGGCAGCTTTCCCTGTCAGAGCAGACATTCAGGAGTGTTTATGACTGGAGGCTGTCTCTGCTGCCCCCTAGAGGCGTCTGAGAGCACCAACACTCACAGGTGTATACTTAGCGGACGTCTGTGGGCTACTCCAGCAGGCCTTTTCCTCTTAAGATTAAAGCAAGGTTACCCTTGAGTCTCGAGTTAGAAATGAGGTATACATCAGCTCCTTTACCCCGCCCCCGGCCCCACCTTAGGCTGAACACAACGAATACACGCTTCACCTTCACACTCAGTCAGCTCAACTCAACCGTTTCAGAAACTCGTGACACAGCGTTTCGGGGGCCGCCCCTCCACCCCCAGCCCAGAGAGAGCAGCACAGAGCCCACCTTCTTCATCAGATGGTTAAAAAAACACACACACAAAAAAAATCCGCTTCTCATTTTCCACCTGTCTTTTTTCTGGAGGAACAATTTCATTTTTCCTTCTTCTAAAATTTTCCTTCCAAGTGCTATTCATACACAATATAATTATTCTCCACGGCCTAACAACCATGAAATAACAGTAAATAAACCCTCAACGCAACTCCCACATGCTGCTGCTCTCAGTAAAGCTTCAGGTGTCCCACCTGAGCGCACTGATATGTACTGAGTGAAGCCTGTGTATACACAGATGCATACCTTAATAATGAAGGACACAGTTACTACCAGCAGAAAGATCAAAGATACAGTGGCGTTCAGAAGAGCCGCGATAACCTTACACACAGACAGCCATGTGGATCCCTGGTGTGACAACACAAATCAATAAAGGCATGAACCAACATAATTCAAATGATTGTAAAGCACTTAAAAAGCAAATTATACAATGCAAATAATATTAATACAAGAAAAATAAACACACAGAGGATGCATTAAGATCTGGTGGCTCAAGAGTTTGTTTCCCAGGTAACAATCAGAGCAGAGATGGTCCACCAGGAGCACCAGGGGTACCCCGCCCCCTCGACAGACATGCCCACATGGGGGAGGGCACAGACAACAGCTCCACACCCCAATGACACATCCATAGAGGGGGAGGACATGAATAACAGCACCGCCCCCCTGAGACAACCCACTCACAGATGGGGGGCTCTAGTTTTAGTTTTTGGTCTAGACAAAACTATTTAGCATTGCTCTCACAAAAGGAAGCTGAAGTTTTGCATTTTTTCATCTTTTAGAGAATAAGCACTACATTCATTAACTGATCACATACTCATTCAGAAATAAAGACTTAATAATGATATTTACGTACGTTTATATATATATTTTTTTTAATCCCAACGTTGATCCCAAGATAAATATTTCAGAAACTTGCAAGGAGCCGAACTCCCATGATACAAAACTCAGCACAAAGCTCTCTCCTGAAAGGAACACACAAAGGCTTCTGCTTTGGCAAAACAGGATCAGAAATGCATCATTACTGTTTAAAGTAGTAGCACTGTAGTATTAGTAGTAGTATTTTTAATCAGTATCATCTCCTATAAACTGCTTTAGTTTTCTTTAATACACACCAAAGTAATCAACTTCTAGAACTAAAGATGATGTAGTTTAGTTTTGTTTAAAGAACCCTTATTGGCTAGGATTTGCCGCTGAGGTATTTGATGAAATTAACGGTGTGATAAAAGAAAAGAAAAAAAGCGCAGAACATGTAAGGCCTAGCCTGGCCACAGGGGGGCGCAGTCACTCAATCGGACAGAGGTGACCTATGGGAGTCTAAATAGAGCACTGTGGGGTAACAGGCTGGGTTCTAAGGCAGGGCTGCGGGGTAACAAGTTGAGTCCTGTAACAGGCCTTTGGTTTTGAGGACAGAGGATCTCTCGGAGACACAGCAAAGCGCTGCCTCATGAACAACACAAATAGGGGGGGGGGGGGGGGGGGGGGGGGGGGCTAACACGTCATCACTGACTCACTGATCTGAACCAATCACAGAGTATGTCTGCCAAGGGAAAGTCTGCCTATTCGTTCAGACGAGTCAGTGACCGACAGCACGTGGCAGCTCCGCCCAATGCGTGTTTGCTGAGCCCAAACTATCCTATCGATCACGTCCTGAAAGCAGTGTTCACGCACGGCACTCTGTTGAGACTCCCAGTACCACACACCGAAGCGAAGGAGAAGTACTCCCACGGCGGAGGAGAGAGGCGTCAGGAGCGGGGAAGGCGAGAGTGTTTTCAGCATGGTTCGGCACGGTCACACAGACATGCTCTTTGCCACAGCGGTGAGGGGGGTGAGATGAGAGTGGGGGGGGGGGGGGGGGGGGGGGGGGGGTGACGCTTTGGTCTGAGCACCGCTGGATGGCTGAACACAGGCAGAAAAACACAGCCCTGCTGCTACTCAAAACAGCACCCTGCTTCTGTCAGCGTGCGTGTGTGGCGACAGGGGATGGAGATGTGCACCAGGAACTGGCAGCAACGCAGTACACCCTGAGCCCTGACGTCTCCCACACACCCCGCAACTCTGTGTTTAAACCTGTGTTAAACCCTGCCCTACACACACACACACACACACACACACACACACATAAGCCCTACTCCTACAGGTACACGCACACACGCACACACACACACACACACACACAAGCCCTGCTCCTACAGGTACACACACACACACACAAGCCCTGCTCCTACAGGTACACACACACACACACACACACACACACAAGCCCTGCTCCTACAGGTACACACACACACACATACGCATAAGCCCTACTCCTACAGGTACACGCACACTCACACACACACACACACACATACATACACACATACACACCCCCAAGAACAGAGCAAGGAGAGTCATTTTTACCTCCAGTGAAATCAGGTGTAGTCACTCTTTGGAAAAGATCATGGAAGTATTGCATTAAATCTTCTCCTGTCCTAAAGACAGCCCTACAGACAGTAAAGGAGTATTTCAGCTACACTACAGTACCTATACACAGCAACAGTTTCAAAGATTTTTGGTATATCCGAATATAGGCCTGTCAAATGCAAAGAAAACATAAAAAAAAAAGACAGCAGACTAAAAAAAAGACCTCAAAACACAAGAATCATCACCTTCCCTCCTTTCTTCCTGGAGAGCGAGGACTGCAGTTTTCTCACAGACACTGTGCTGGTCTCGAGGGAAAAGGGCACACAGAACAGGAAATGAATCAGACTGCCCGAAAGCCGCACCTGTCGGGGGAGCACCTGAGTCAGGCCACCTGACCTCAACTCTGGCCCGCGCTCCGGCACCTTCACCGAAGCCGCGGGCGACACGTCCCCAGTCTCCTTCAGGCAGGATCGCACGCGTGTGCTTCTCTTATAAAGCTCTTTGTATTAATAAAGCCTCTGGTCTGTGTAGCCTAGAGTCCAGATCTACACATTAACTTACACGAATGGCTGGAGAGTCGGCGTTTCCAGATGGACAGAAACCGACAAAGAAATCCAGCCCGGTTCCATGATTCCTTATAAGCGCGCGGTTTCACGCGTATTAAAGCCTTCTAACCGTGTTTAGATCTGTTATCAGAGTTAAAGCAACTTAAAGCTAAATACCTCTCTGAGAGGGTTCTCACACTTGCAAGGCAAAAAATGAATCAGATCAAAAAAAAAAAAAAAAAAAGATTTGAAAATACAGCAATTAAGACAAAAACAGGAGGATTAACAGAAAGAATGTGTGCCGTTTGAGTCAGAAGTGATGGCCTCTACCACAGACCCGTCAGTAAAGCAGAGGAGAGGCCAAAAACTGCACACGAGCAATAAGCACACCCATTCTGAAATAATGATTATTAACTTAATAAAGAGAACTCTCTTGATAAAAAGTCTTATCACGCTTTTTTGGTTAGAATTGTTTGAGTTCGTTTTCAAGAGGCAGTCCTGGAGCTGAGAGAGGAGGGAGAGTATGTAAAGTGAAGGGCAGTCACTTTGGCCGTGTCGACCACGCCCCACGCAGCACTGTCCAATCCCACCCTCCCAAAAAGGCTTCCTGGTCTCTTGTGACGGCTGTAATTGGTGAACGTTACCGTACCTCTCAAAAATAAACAAAGAACAAGGTACAAAAACAAATGTCAGTCTGCCAGAGCCCGGTCTGGGAGAGAAGGGCCAATCAGAGCCCAGTCTGGGAGAAAAGAGGAGGATGAAGGAAAAAAAAAAAAAAAAAACATAAATGCTCTTATTCAGCAGGTTTCAGGTTTCTTTCTTTTTGGTGGCAGCAAAAGTGATTAAATAATGCTAACGAGGAGGGCGTGGCCCTCAGTTCATTGGGCCTTGGAGGCTGTGGTGATGGTGGTCGCCGGCGCGGTCGCCGAGGTCACCACGCTGTGGTGGGCCTCGCTGTGGGCGGCGGCGGCGGCGGCAGAAACCTGCAGGTTGAGCGCCCCGCCCGCGGCCCCGGCTGCCCCCGCGGCCGACACCAGGCTGACCGGGTTGCTGGTCAGTAGAGACAGGTTCTGCGGGCTCAGGAAGAGCGGCGCCGTCACCAGGTTCGGGGAGCTGCCGGCGCTGGTGTTGGCAAACAGGATGTTCCCGCTGCTGTCCAGAGACGTGATCGGCAGGGTACCGCTGGACGCCAAGGCTGCAGGAGAGGAGGAGAGTGTTGGTGCATCTGTCAGTCATTCTTACATAGGGAATACACCACAGTATCTGACCCTAAGGTCACAGTTTGGAGGACTGGAGAGGGAATTAGACTCCTAACCCCCGGGGTACAGGTTCCATTGCTGCAGGTATATGTAAAAAGGTGTACTGTGATACAGGATTTCAGGTACATGGGGACACAGGCGAGGAATAAACACGTGTACTTGCCTTGAATGGTGGCCAGGGTGCTGTTGCTCATCAGAGCTGGACTGAGAGCGCTACCCAGACTCAGCAACGCTCCTCTGCGCAGAGAGAAACGGGGATCAGACAGGAAACAGCAGAAAACTACACCAACAGACAACATAGGCATACAAGAAACAGCACTGACACACAGCACAGCAAATACAAACAGCACTGACACACAGCACAGATACACAGGAAACAGCACTGACACACAGCACAGATACACAGGAAACAGCACTGACACACAGCACAGATACACAGGAAACAGCACTGACACACAGGGAACAGCACTGACACACAGGGAACAGCACTGACACACAGCACAGATACACAGGAAACAGCACTGACACACAGGGAACAGCACTGACACACAGGGAACAGCACTGACACACAGCACAGATACACAGGAAACAGCACTGACACATACTGACACACAGGAAACAGCACTGACACACAGGGAACAGCACTGACACACAGGAAACAGCACAGATACACAGGAAACAACACTGACACACAGCAGACACACAGGGAACAGCACTGACACACAGGGAACAGCACTGACACACAGGGAACAGCACTGACACACAGGAAACAGCACAGATACACAGGAAACAGCACTGACACACAGGAAACAGCACTGACACGCACTGACACACAGGAAACAGCACTGAAACACAGGGCAGACAGACAGGAAACAGCACTGACATATAGCACAAGCATACAGGAAACAGCACTGACATGCACTGACACACAGGAAACAGCACTGACACACAGGAAACAGCACAGATACACAGGAAACAGCACTGACACACAGGAAACAGCACTGACACGCACTGACACACAGGAAACAGCACTGAAACACAGGGCAGACAGACAGGAAACAGCACTGACATATAGCACAAGCATACAGGAAACAGCACTGACACACAGCACAGACAGACAAGAAACAGCACAGCGCCTCAGCACAACGCCTCACCCCGGGGTAAACTGGGAGGAGGCCATGAGGCTGGGGCTGAGTCCGGCGGCCGCCGCCATGGCAGCCAGGCTGGCGCTGGTGGGCAGCTGGGCAGCGCCCTGCAGGGCGGCCGACAGCCCCGGCGCCGTCACCATCACCTGCCCCGCCCCGAGCGTGGGCGCCAGCGATGAGGGCGCCACTGCCGCCACGCCCGTGTCCTGTGCCGCGCCCTGCTCCACTGCGGCGGGCTGCGGCGCCGTGGGGGAGGGGCTGAGCGACGGCGAGGTCACCGCCGTGGTCACCGTGGGCGCCGTGGAGATAACCGACGCCGTGTTGGTGCTGGCGGTCCCAAGAGTCGTGCCTGAAACAAACACCCATGACTTAAAGCACTCAAATACAACTTACCAAATGCACTGACATTTAATGTACCAAATTACAGTGAAGTCAAATGCACTAACATTTGCTGTGCTGTAGTACAATATGGGTAGTCAAATGCATTTATCAAATGCGCTAACATTTGCTGTGCTGTAGTACAATATAAGTATTCGAATGCATTTATCAAATGCAGACATTAAACGCACCAATTATAGTAAGGAAAGTCAAGCGTGCTTTTCAAATGGCCTGGCATTTACTGTGCTGAATTTGAGTAAGGGAATGCAGAGGCTCACCTGTGAAAGCGAGGCTAGTGACGGCTGTGCTGGTGAGAGGCAGAACGGGGTTTACAGTCAAAGTGGTCGGTGTGTTACTGGTCACTAGACTCGCTGTACTGGGCACCTGGAGGACAGAGGCACGGAGAGGTCATCTTCACATTCATCATCATTATAATCATCATTACCATTACCACCATTATTACTTGCAGTAGCAGCTGTAGTAGTATTATTAGTGTTATTCACAGTGCTCTGCAAGGCTGTCAAGGCAAGAGATGTGTAGCACATATGCATGCTATTAAACAATTTCATTAGCAATTTGCCTGGGTGTGGCACTAAAAAATTCATTCAGCTCAATTAATCTAAATATTTACAAATTAAAATCAGTAAACACTACACTTCTGTGCTTTTCAATGTTTTTCAAGTTTTTTTTTCTCCACTTGTCACAATTCATGCTACTGAACTGTAACTCTTGCTGATCTGCAGTTCCACAGCCTTGACTGTCTCATAGACCAGGCCGGAATGAGCGTGATGTTAGAAAATAACTAGGCAGACAAATTATGAGAACAGGCCATTGGACGCAGCTAGGCTAATCATTTTACATTATATTACACTACATTACGTCATCTTACGTCACCTACCCCAGATAGACTTCCAAAGAAGTGCATCACAATGCTAAGAGTAGTTATCGAAAAGCACTACAAGAGGCCAGTAAAATACTGAGTTAAGTGCTAAACTAGTGTAGGCACCCAGGGAGTCTGGCGTATGAGTCTCAGCAGGGGGATCTTACAGTGTTGTCTACATGCACATGCATACCTAGGGTGCAATGGGAAAGCAAAGGCTGGTGGGAGAAAGTGATTAAATAATGCTCATGAGGAGGGCGTGGCCCTCGGTTCATTGGGCCTTGGAGGTTGAGGTGATGGTGGTTGCAGGCCCAGTTGCCGAGGTACCTTGCTAGGCAGTATGACAGGTAAATGTAAAAAGCTGAGAGGAAGAAGAGTGTAAGTGGGGCGCACCATGGGGGAAGAGGAGGGGAAGATCGCTTTGATGGGGGTGCTGTTGGCACTGCCGCTGCTGGGGGGGTTGATCCTCTTCTCCTTCTGCCGGCGGTTGCAGAACCAGACGCGGATCACCTCCTTCTCCATGTTCAGCTGGTCCGCGATCATGGTGATCTCCTCAGAGGTAGGTTTTTGGTTCTGCTTGAAAGGGGCAAGCGGACCAGAGATTCCCTGTCAGTATGTGGAGTAGCGGTGAGGGACTGAACCCCTCACTGCAGTGAGACAGTGTCATCTGGCTCTGTAGGTGTCTCGTGCCATACTTTTGCCATCGACTCAATGACTAGACCGCTCTAATGACATGGGGACAAGGAGGGGCCTTCTGAGAGAGGTGCACTGTGGTCTGCGCCTGACCCCAGAACATCTCCAAAGACCATCTCAGAAGTCTTGTTTGCTTTGCAGCAGAGGTGTAACAATACATTGATTCATACTGACGTATCCGTACAAAAGCAATGACACAGCTGTATTGATGTTGCATGTGAGAATCGATCCATACCACTGAAAGATTCATATTAATTCAGCAATTTGGATGAAGCTGGAGTGCTTGCGACAATCTTATTTCAAAGTTATATCAATGGCATATAATGAACTAATGCTTTTGTTACTTTTCTTGAAAAGAACAGAATTATTTTTCAGGTTATGTTAAATCATACTGTATTAAACATATCATTGCATTACATTATATTGTCATTTAGCCAGTGCTCTTATCCAGAGCAATTTGCAATTTTATCCATTTCTACAGCTGGGTATTTTCTCAGGCGTTAAAGTGTAGGTTAAAGTGCCTTGCCTAAGGGTAAACCAGCAATGTAACTGCACCAGCAATCTTCTGGTTATAAGCCTTGCTCCTTACCACTACACCAGTATTTCTCAATCCTACTCCTGGAGGCCCCCTGCTCCGCACGTTTTCCATCTTTCCTTGCTCTATCTACCTGACTGAACTCATCAGTGGCACTTTTGATTAGCTGAGCACACCTCAGCTATGATAAGATAAACTATGCAGGACAGGGGGCCTCCAGGAGTAGGATTGAGAAACACTGCACTACACTACATAGTTGCCCCGTATCACAACCTATTGAACTGTACTGCTTCACACCATATCAAAGTAAATGCTTAGATATATTCCAATAGATAACATCACTGGTTGGGTATCGATATCACAGTGCAATTGCTGAGCCAGAGGTTTCCAGACCTACTTTGGCCTTGTGTCCTAAGCGGGGTGCCGCTGGAACAGGAGATATCGCTCACCTCCAGAAAGCTCTTCTCTAAGGCCACTCTGATGTTGGTCTCGATGCTGGTCCTCTTCTTGCGCCGGCGGTTCAGACCCTCCATGCCTATGGCCGTGTTGCCCAGGGCACTGGGGCTGGACAGCGCGTGGTCCGACGTCAGGTTCTCTGCGCAGGGGGAGATAGCGTTACACACCTGTGTGCAGCATTCACACTTACGCTCTCACACACACTCATACTCACACTTTTTTATCTGGACACCTCAGGAGGCTGAAATGCAAAATTTTGCTATGGCCTGACAGAGACAGCCAGAATCCATACAGTGCAATGTATAGGACTTCAAGATATCTACAGTGACACACAGAGGAGTGTGTAGTTCTCATAGATATCTACAGTGACACACAGAGGAGTGTGTAGTTCTCATAGCTATCTACAGTGACACACAGAGGAGTGTGTAGTTCTCATAGCTATCTACAGTGACACACAGAGGAGTGTGTAGTTCTCATAGATATCTACAGTGGCACTCAGAGTAATGTGTAGGTCTCATGGATTTCTACAGTGCCATGCTGTGTTGGTGAGCGGGTGGAGAGGGACACACCTGCGTCGTTGAGCCATTTCTCCAGCAGTGGTTTAAGCTTGCACATGTTTTTAAAGCTCAGGTTCAGGGCCTCAAAGCGGGAGATGGTGGTTTGGCTGAAATCGTTGCCGTACAGTTTGCCCATGGCAAGGCCAACATCCCCCTGCGAGAGAGACAGTGCAACAAGGTTAACGGCAGTTCCTCTGCACGCTATTCACACAGCGTGCGCACACACACGCACACACACACGCACGCACACACACACACACACGCACACACGCAGACAACCAAACCCTGTTCACACCACCCACAAAAACTAACCCTTAACCCTTAACCCCTGCTCCCAAACACCCCTTCCACACTCTCTCCCTCCCTGCCCCTCTTCGCACCCCTCACCACATGCCTCAGCAGCTCCCCCCTTCTACACTCCTCACTCACAACTCCCCTCCCTCCGTGCCCTCTCCACACCTCTGCCTCACCTGAGTGAAGCCCAGCTTGATTCTCCTTTGTTTGAAGGTCTTGGCAAACTGCTCCAGCTCCTCCAGGTCACTTGGTTCCTCCAAGCTGGGCGTGTCAATTCGCTTTGGTGTCGTCTGGCTGTGAGGGAGTGGCTGGATGGGCGTCGCCGCTATTGTGCGCGTCGGTGTTGCTGGCTGTTGAGGGCAGAGCACACCTCTGCCATCAATCACCCAGCTTTGCGGTCACACTGAGCATCATGGGAAAAGTAATCTCCTTATTTGTAACAGTGTGGGTCATGGTTTTTCACATTGGTTTTGTGGCTGACGGTTATTTCCTGATTCAAGGTGAGGGGGGAAGGGTGGGAATGTGTTCTGCAAACTGTGAAGCTAAAGGATGATGGGAAATGTATTTTTTTATTATTTATTTTTTTTTTTTAACTTGAGGAAGGATTCTGGGAGTTGTAGCCCACTAACCTGTGTGGTGAGGGTGATGCTCGGCTGAGTCTGCAGTAGGTTTGCTTGGCTCTGAGGTAGTTGTGTTAACAGGTTTGGGGGCTGCAGGAGACCTGTAAAACAGGAGAAAAGGGGAAAGGGTGTGTCAGCTCTACAGAAGGGCAACGGGCGGAGAATGAGGGGGCGGCATGAGGGGAGGCGGCGCGCGTACTTGGCTGCCCCTGCGGAGTCTGCGAGATGATGAAATGCGCTGGCTGCAGCTGCGTGGCGATGGGGTGACCCGGCTGCACCAGCACAAACTGCTGCAGGTTCAGGTTCTGCTGCTGCAGCTGCTGCAGGTCCTCCGAACCACCGGGGGGGACAAACACACGTTACAACCAGCATACTGATACAGGTATAACAGAAGCACACTAAAAAAGTATAATAACAATGTACAGCAACAGGTGTAACATAGGGATACTAACAAAAGGAGGAGAGGGAGCTTAGCTGTAATACATGCACTACAGACATATTCAGCTACATTCACACAGATGTGAAATTACAGGCATAATACAGGTAATACTACCACTAAAAAGGTCCCAACAGGAAACAATATAAGTTTGTGCATATACAGGTATAGACAGGAAGGCAGTCAGAGGTACAGGAACAGAACATTAGGGGCACACTGCAGTAGGGGTGGCACAGTGACTCTTACAGGTGTGATCTGTATGGGCTGGGAGAGGGGGATCTGGGTGATGGGCGTGGCTGCCGACGCGGATATGGCGGCCCCGGAGGTGGTGCTCTGCTGGCTGGCAGAGTGCTGCACCGCAGCGGCCAGGAGTTGCGCCTGCGCCTGCTGAAGCAACAGCTGCTGCTGAGCGGGAGTCAGGGTCAGCTGGAGAGAGAGAGAGAGGGAGAGAGAGAGTCACAGTCACATACAGTCACAGTCAGAGAGACAGCCACAAACAGATAAACAGAGTCAAAGTGAGGTACAGAGTCAGTCAGCTGGAAGGAGAGAGAAAGACTCAGTCAGATACAGAGAGTCACATTCAACTACAGAGAGTCACAGTCAGGGAGACAGCCACAGACAACTACACAGAGAGTCAAAGTGAGATACAGAGTCAGTCAGCTAGAAGAACAGTAACAGTGAGATACAGTCAGAAAGACAGAGGCTACAGAGAAATAGTCACATACAGCTACAGAGAGAGACAGAGTTAGCCATAGCAAGAGAGCATTACAGACATAGAAAAAGTCACAGACAGCCAGAGATAGTTACAGTCAGCTACACAGACAGAATCATTAAAGCGGGTAAAGGTAGCCATTGAGGGGCCAGCTTTAACAGTGATGATGTGCAATTCTCATTTATGTGACATTCTGCCAGTTGACATCTGTAGCACTGACAAAACCACTGAGCACACACACACACACACACACACACAAATATGATAATAGCAGTGACACATGACCAAAACCACTGAGCATAAAAACAGACATGTGAAAGAGGAAGTGGCACAGACAATGTGAGATGGTACCAGAAAGCACAGAGGTGCATTGTGGGTAACAGGATGCTGCTACAGGGAACGGACCTTCTGCTGTGGAAAGGCAAGAGCAGAGGAGGCAGCCGAGTGCAGGGCAGAGGCCATTTTGGTTAGACAGAAACAGCCCAGCAACAGGGCAGTGGACCCAACAAATTTCAGCGCTAAGCACAAAGCCTGAATCAGTTTCAGGTTTACTCACACAGTAGACAGGCAAGTATTTGGGTTGGGTGAGCTGAACTAGAATAGGTTGTTGTTAGCACCATGAAACACCAAGTCTTTCTTGAGCGTTGGCCTGACCCAATCAAATCATCAATCAAAATTCAGCATTTTATAGCGTAACATATTCCTTCACTGACTCAGTAGAAACCTTTTCCACACAGATTCCAACATCCTGATTCACAGGGTGAAAGCCACCAACAGCAGACTTCTGTGAACCGTCTATAATACTGCCAGGACACACACTATGTGACAGACAAGCACGGGTAAAGGCACAGTGAGACTGACAGGCAGGGGCGGAGACACCGTGTGACTGAAAGATGAGGGCGGAGACACCGTGTGACTGACAGATGTGGCGGAGACACCGTGTGACTGACAGGAATGAGCGAAGACACCACATTACTGACAGGTGTGGGCAGAAACACCATGTGACTGACAGTCTGGGTCTGACTGGATAATGTCACAGCCTTCACTGATCCCAGATCAGCAAGCCCAGGTCACAGGTAGAAGTTTTACAAAGCTCCCCTCCGCTGCCAGAGTGGAGGCAGTGTCATGATGGAGAGGCCAGCATGCCACTTACTCCTGCCATCTGTCCTCCGGCCAACATCAGCTGCGTCTGGGGCAGCGCCCCCTGCTGGCTGGAGGCTGGAGGGTCCCCTGAATCCACCGACTTAGACTAAAACCAGAACACAGGGCAAGATCAGGGGTCAGGGATTTGGGGTGTCCTGAGGTTAAATAGAAATGTGTATTCCACAAAACCCACCGCTGTTTCAGGATAAGATGTAAAATAAAACTAACTACTGCCAAGTAAGTCAGGCTTGCACAACAATACAATCTGGTTTTCTCTCCAAAAATGTCAGGTCACTGATAATTTTCCCCACACTTCTGGTATTTCACTGGTAAATCTGAACAGGTACATCTGTTCCTGTTTAAAAACTTGACAATACTGCTGCCGTCTCTCCTAAAATGCTGTATATGCATTATTCCCCTCCACTTTCTAAACAAGTCCCAAAAGCCTCTTTTTACAGTGGCCGTTCTCAGAACATTCCTCTTTTCCTTTTGTGAAAGGGGACGCATCCAGAACCACAACAGCACTGCTGAAAATAAAGCTTGAACAAAACACAACAAAAGCAGGTGAAGCTGGGAAGCACAAGCCCACCTGCATTGCAAATACACACATATGCCTCGCTCAGGAATAAACATTTCTGATAACAGACGGCTCTACCGTTTCAGGTGTTCATGTGATGGCATTCCACCACTGAAATCCATTTTGTTCTGTTCTGTGGTTCATTTTGGTTTGCTGAGCTTCCCAGGCGGTCCAGCAGAGGGTGCTGCTAAAGAAATCATCCGTTTTCTCTAGGACCACGTTAGAGCTGTACCACATCGATCCAACTATAGCAGGACGTAACTAGAAACCACAAAAGGGTAGCAGGAAGTAAACATCAGAAGACAGGAAACCTCTTGGCAATCCAGACGACCGGTCAGGTATCCCTGAGCCAATTAGAGATGCACAGGACACATGGGGTACTAATCACTTCTCAATTGTTGGGTGCCATTTCAGTATCTGCAACAGGAAATAAGCAGGGGCAGCACTCACGACACGATTGGGCAGGGGAGTTAGCCAAACTGACTAAACTATGACTAAGATCCCATGGCACTCATCGCAAAGAGTCGGGGATCTATGGCGCCCTAGCCAAATTCCCTGTCTGACTCTCTTAATCTGGCCATCTAATAATCCCCTAGTTTAACTGACTCCATAAACCCCTCCCTCGCTCTCACAGTAGGAGCGCATTCATTATCAGGTCTGTAAAGTGGAAACCATGTAGAACTGAAGGTCCTGCTGCACAACAGCCCCAGCACAACAGAAAAGCACATGCCCTCAGTGTGAAACTTTATTAGTATTTACGGTTTTCAGCCACAGCCACTTTCATATCATGCGTTTCATAAAGCTGGAAGTTTAGTAAAGCAATTTAGGTTAAGTACCTTTCCTAAGGGCATAACATCAGCGTCCTACTGGGGAATGGAATTACACTGCTGTGACAGATTCAAGAAATACCATAACCAATTCACACAGAGTGATATAAATAATATACGAGCTCTTTACACGCTACATGGAAACAATTTAACCTGAAATGTAATCCAACTACACATGTGGGCTACATACACACCTATAAAATGTAGTCATGCCAAATGTGCTGTAAATGCATTGTAATATGTGGTTTGGCAGCTGCATTTGCGAAACACTGCAATTGCCTTTGTTTCTTTACCAAAGCAGGGTTTATCTGTGAGTGGCAGGCACTACCAAGATGGTGGACGCTCCTGGACTAACACCTTTGCCACTTTGACATGCCCATGAAACAGAGCAGAAGTACCTTCAAAGGGTGCAGAAAAGCTCTAAAAACAGTTTTAAGGGAACTGTCAATCCAAATAGTGAAACGCTAACAAATCACAGACACATAGCTATCTAAGGTTGACTAGCATCACATGTCTGGATTCCTGTCATTTACAAATGGATATGCGGTGATTTCTTTAACGTGAAACAAGCAAGCCTCCTCCTGCCGATGCCAGCAAAAGATCTCGCCCACAAGATGAGCACAAAAAAAAAAAAACCAAAACAAGTAAAGTTAGAACCACTAAGATTTGTTACGAACTTTATGCTATTTTTACACAGCTAGAAGGGGATAGAGCGGGGTCGGTTGTGAGTAGATTGGGAGTAAATTAACGTTGTGTCAAAATAAAACTGTCCCAACCAACCCCACTCTCGCCTATTAGCTCAGCTGATGACCCACTCTAATGCTACACCCTACAACTTTTAAACTTTGTTTTGCATAGAAAGTGAAGCATTCGCACATCTAGACTGGCTTGACGGGTAGGGATGTGCATGACGACTAATTTCACTGATGTTTAAACGGACGTTTTGTAACCAACTAGTCTAAATTAAGGGAACACTCAGAAAACAGTCTAAAATTAGCATATTTTGTCTATAAGGTGATGATCGGAGAAAAGGTTGTGTGCATATAAAAACCACTTGTTTAATCTAATATTTCAAATTTCTTTATGGTGATTAATATACTTCATAGATGTTATTTTTTTTTTGCTTTCATACTGGCTTTCATAGTTTCATACTCTCTTTGTGGCGATTGCTACACTTCATATACTAACTATATCTATTTCTTTCATACTGTCTTTCATTGTTTCATACTTTCTTTATGGTGATAAATACACTTCATAGACTTCAGCGGTGTTTATTCCTTCCATAGTCTCATTTAACAATGAATTCCAGCTTTACCTTTTAAATACATGTAGGAAACACATAGTAAGGCCCCAGGGAACACCCAGTGATGCCTGGCAACACCCTAGGAACCACCTAATGGTAGCTTATAACAACCTGTATTGTTATACAAGAGCTGTATTGCTCGAGACCCAAGCATTGGGCGATAACCTCCGTGTAGCAGCTAGCCCACTTCACATTTTCTCCAGGAAATGTACATTCTACAAATAAATAAACAAATATTCTGAATATCATTCTTTTTACAGGTATGTCATGGTCCCCCTTACCTTGATCACACAATTCATAGTTTACCCACCTTTTTTTACCACTACACCCCTGATGGAAACCCATTTCATGAAGCTCCCAACGTACAGTTCTTGTGCTGATGTTGCAGCCAGAGACAGTTTGGAACTCTGTAGTGAGTGATTCAACAGAGGATAGGTGGTTTCTTTATGTGCTACGCGCTTCAGCACTCGGCGGCCCCGCTCTGTAAGTTTGCGTGGTCTACCGCTTTGTGGCTGAGCTGTTGTTGCTCCTAGACACTTCCACTTGACAATAATAGCACTTACAGTTGACCAGGGCAGATCTAGCAGGGCAGAAATTTCACGAACTGACTTGTGGCAAAGACGGCATCCTATGACAGTGCCACGTTTAAAGTCACTGAGCTCTCCAGTATGACCCATTCTACTTCCCAGATTTGTCTATGGAGACTCCATGGCTATGTGCTTGATTTTATGCACCTGTTAAGAATCAGTGTGGCTGAAACACCTGAACTCAATAATTAGGAGGGGTGTCCACATACTTGCGGCCATATAGCGTATAATATATATACCCATCCAATGCATCTCCACGACCATCATCATCATCATCATCATCATTATCATTACAAGCATCAGCAGTAAGTGTCTCTTTCCTTCGCACCTCACTGCTTTACATTGATTGGTGGAGCTCCTACCAGCCTGTCACCCTAACCAATGATCTGCCCTTTGCATTTCCAACACTAAATTTTATTCCAGTTCATTCCCATCTATGACCTTCCCTCTCTAATGCATTGTCCTCCTCATGGTGCAGGCGGGCATTTCACAGGCCCAGAAATCGTCACAACCGCAAAAATGCAACACTGGAGCGGAACAAACATCCCGTTTCTGCGGAGAGTCTCTTTGGATTTTATAATAAACTGACTGCAGGCCGGTGGGAGCAGGGAGGGAGGAGGGGGAGGGGTGTTAATTAAAAACTGGTTATGCGGCACATGTAAATTCTGCATAGATTTGCATATTCTCCACCACCTGTTTCGGAGCGAGCGCAGCGCAGCTAATTAGCATACCGTGCTGATTGCTCTGGCTCGCTCTTGGGAGATAGTGAGTGGAGCCTGCATACACGCAGCTCAAACACCAAGAGTGTACCAGGGCAACACAACCTTCGCCGTGGAAACCCTAGCAGCCCTGCCTCTGGGAGGGCAAGTGAGGTTTTTGGAGCAGGGGGGTGAGGGAAGCGGGTGACAGAGTCAGGTTTGGGAATGTGGATGATGCGCAGGGGGACCTCCCATTTTGCACGGGGTCATGTCACTGAAGGGGTGCTCCTCGTAGTGCCCCCAGCGAAGCCGTGCTGCCTGTCTTATCCACCAACCAGGGCTCAATCCCACCCCTCAACCACTGCTCAGAGTCCTACGGAGCCACTACACACACTCTACTACACCAGCCCTACACACCCGCTGCGCACCAACTAAACACCTCTTAAACAACCTGCTGAAACCGAGGCACTGGCGCATTCACAGCTACAGAGAAAAGTCCAGAAAGTCCAAAACCGCAAGACTGCGCGTGTTTGCGTGTGCACCTGTTGGAGCAGGGCTTTTACATGTGTTATGTGTATACCTGTTGGAGCAGGGCTTGTGTGTGTGCGTTGGTGATTGCGCTTGTCGTCTGCACAGTTTGCCTCTGAAAGTCCAGTCCATTTGTTTGGGCACCTGGAAGGGGACAGTACACAGAGGATCAGAACACACCCAAAAACACCACAATGAGGCGGGACGCCGCACTGCAGCAAAGGGGGGCACAGTGGGGCACAGGAGGGACAGCACGCATGGTTAGGTAAGAAGTGGGGTGAACTCACCAGCACTTCCGGTCCCAGACTCCATCGCACTTTTATTCGCTTCAGAGTTTCTCATCGTGGACTCTGAAACAGAAAAACGCAGGTGTCAGAGGATAAGCCAGCCAGCTAACATTCAGCCACGCGGATCTTCAGTGTACTGTGCTAATAACCCAAGCTGCTGGATCTGCGCTCACTGCAGTGTGAAAGGTTCACACACCATCTATCTGCTTCTCATGGTGCAGAGCCGGCTTTTTGCTGGCTACAACAGAGTGTGAATAAAGCTGCTGTGCGGGTGTGATGTACTGGTGCTCAAATCGCAAATAACAAACACCAGTTGTGGTGCTCAGAAATATCTGCCTTATCACCACTCCTACTGATACTTTGCTCCAAGCAGCCACTACAAAAACCAATCAGAAAAAATGCACAATGTTACTCAAATATAAAACAGCTCTGTTAAATGGCTTAGGATACAGTTCAGCTGTAATGACATACAATACTCAATTTTACTGAATCAATCACAGCAAAGCGACGTATTAACAAAATAGAGCAAAGCGCAGGAATAATTAAATGTGAAGTGTTATTATTGAAACACAGCAATACACTTAACAGCAAAACATTGTGCTGGTGGGAATGTTAAAAATACCCTTACTTTTTGCAGATCACATCAAGACAGAACATTTTTGAAAATGTCTAGTGAGTGTAACAATGTAACAATTTCTTTGTTTAGAAAATGAGTGAAAAGTGAGACAACCAACAAGCAAAAGAGCAAGATGCTCACAAATCATTTCAAACAATTAGGCCAATTTGTTATGCACTAACCCCGCGCTTCTACGCTGATATGCGTATCAGTCTTCCCGTGACCAGAGAGCTCTCCCTGCGGGGACATGCTTTAATTTCACAGGCCGGAGTGTAAGGTCAGGTCTAGGTTTACAGGACGCGATTCAGAAGGATGCATACAAGAACTTGATACATATAAAGCACATCAAATCTTTCTTTTTGACAAGCATTCTCCTTTAAAATCTGAAATATTTACAATCTGCAAAACATAGAAAACAGCTGGCTTTCTATATAAAAAGTGAGAAGATGTCCAAGGCCAGCCAGACTCCTAATGCTGACACTAAGTGACAGCACGTGGCAACATCTATGTGTGACAAACACACATACTGCTTATAAAACATCAGTATTTATGCTAGATATTTATAGCAATGCTGTCCCACACACACACAAACACTTGACACACACGCTGTTGCATCATAAACACGACAGCAACACACACACATACAGATAGACAGAGAAACACACTCAGAGACACACATTTGGACACATAGAGACATTGTCACATGCACAGAGCAGTATATAAGGTGGACAAACTCTTCATGAAAGTGGAGAGAAGCCCCACGCTCACCAGCTAACGAAGTGTTCAGGCTCTCCTGCATGGTGTCCCAACGCCACCCACCCTACCCTGCAGGGGCGCAACACGTCTGTCCACCCTGGCAAAGAACAGAACCGGGCGGCGAAACGCAGCAAGGTAACGGCACCCGACAGTGAAACGTGGCGAGGAGCAGCTAAAACTCTCTCTCTTCCTCTGCGAGTAAATTCCAGCAGCCCTCTCCTTCCCTCTCTCTCTCGCTCTCTCGCACTCTCTCCCTCTCTCCCCCAACACGGAGCTATCGTCACGACACCCTGGTGTGGAACACTTTCCCTTTTTTCCTGGAATGAAACAGAAACACAGATTGCAGCTGGCAGCTCCTATAATGAGGCATAATCAGAATGCAGCTGATTAGAGCCGTATGCAAATCGGCCCAACTCGTTAGCGCTGCACAGTGTGCTTTCAAGTCCTGGGAGCAATTCATTTCGCACCGAGCACAGAAAGCTTTCTACATAATTTAAAACCTCCATGAATATTTATCAACTCATTAGCATATTAATTGGATAGCAGGGAGGGGGGAAAAAAAAAAAAAAAAAAAAAAAAAAAAAAAAACTTTACCCCAGTGGAGCAGTAAGGGCAAAGAAAGGAGTTACCCACACACGCACGCACGCACACATTTACCAGCTCTGGGTCCTCAATACAGTGTTGGAAAAGATGGTAGCATTTGGGCCCACAGCTGAGCTCATCTCCCAGTGTAGCCAACCTCTTACAGCAGCTATATACACTATATAAGGCCTAAATCACTCACATTCACACACACACACACACACACACACACACACACACACACACAAATATGCATCATGCTCATTATATGCACTATACCATATACCACTAACACACCATATGCCCCATACTCACTACATGCAATAAAGCAAATAGGCTGCACACACTACATGTACTGCCCTATATATATACACCATACACACTACATGCACTAAACTATGCATGACCTTCGCTAGATGCACCGCTGCATTCTATATGCACTAAGGCAAGTACACACACACTATACAGCAGATACACACATTAAATGCACTATACTATATATGTGTCCTACACACTATATGCACTAAGGCAAGTAGATACACACACTACATGCACTATACTGTATGTGCTACTATATGCACTAACCTATGCATACAACATACGTGGTCCCCCAACATACTACATGTACTACAATACATGTGCAATAGACACTATATGTAGTGCACTGTGTGCACCATAGACACTGTATGCACGGAACTGTGTGCCCGTACACACTATATGTACTAAACTATATATTGCACATACACAATCCACAGCAAGTAGCACACACACAAGCCTCTGCCTGCATATGTATGAGACGAGGGGTTCTGAGGGCATTAGCATATTCAGATTCCACTGCTGTTCATTTCTGGAGTTAATTGGGGATTGTGGGTCAGGCTTTGAAGTCAAACATGAATTTGCCTGCCTCTGTGAATGTAGCTGGTGATTTCAGATAAAGATTAGTGTTTTCGGTTACTTCTGGGGGGGCTGCACAAAAACTCAGCCACAATCACTGTGGTTAGCAGTGAGCAGTGTCATTGTATGATCAAATTACAGTACAATACATACAGGTGTGTTGCTTGGTTATTTTGTTGGGGTGTATGTGACCAGTTAAACCACAACAAAAGCAAAAAAAAACAAGAAAATCAGTCCTGCATATCAAAACCAAAGCCCACTGTCACTTTCTCTCCTCCTCAAAACTGCTGTTGCCATGACTACAGCACTCCTTAAATCATTAAAAAACAACTTGAAAACCACAGGAGCTTTGTAGTTGAGGGGGGAAAATGAAAACACAGGAAAATAAATTAGCATTTCGCTGTAGCTAGGATTCCAAAAACTCAATTACAATAAAATAAATTATGCAAATGCTTCAATTAGAAGAAATCTGAATTGCCAATTAATTAGGCCGCCTTTCTGGGGAGCACGAGCAAGTGCGAGGAGCTTGAGAAAGAAGAGAGCGCAGCGCCCCTGTGTGGAAGTGCAGGAAGCAGCACATTTAAATTCCGTTCATAAACTGGGTTATTACACAAGAAAGGCTTCAAAACTCTGCTCAAGAACAGGGTTACCATGAAATCACATGGGAAGCACACAGGTGTTGGACCTGCACAATGGTAGCCCATCCACGTGCATACAGAGTGAACACACAATCCATATCAAGCATACTTCCCCTGCTCAGAGCAATAGGCTATGTACAATGAAGACACAGCTGAGGGCTACAAACACACTAACACACACACACACACACCTGCAATTACGGGAGAGCACAATAAAATGTTTTGTTGTATCAGCTTGTGAAGTCTGCGTTGCTGTCTGTGCTGTGGCGTCTGTGCTGTCCTGCAGTCTGTACTTCCCTGCACTATAAAGTGTGTGCTGCAATCTCTGTTGCCCTGTTCTGTAGTCAGTGCTGCGCTCTGCTGAATGCACGCAGTTTCTCGTTCCTCCCTTATTTGAATTTTAAAGGCTAAAAAAATAAACAGACTTCCCCAGAGTTTCATGCTTCACTTAGCTCATAAATGTAGAGCACATTTTAAAAGCATATGCAGCGACACTGCTTTCGGCTGTCAGGTAGATTTGTTTTGCCTTTTCCATTAATAATTGCTCAGTCGCATACCTTCAGTGAGGTAGGAGAGCATGCGAGACCGTGTGTGTGACTGTGGGTGTCTGTATGTGAGACAGCGAGGTATGACACAGTGTGTGAGAGACATTAAGGTGAGACAGTGTGTGTGAGTGTGTATGTGAGACAGTGAGTTGTGAAAGAGACTAAAATGAGAGTGTTTGTGACAGTGATGCATGAAACAACAAAGTATGAGAGAGTAATGTGTGAGACAGTGTGCCACTATGAGAAGGTGAGTGTGTGCGCGTGTGTGTGTGAGAGAGACAGCAAGCGTGTGAGACCCAGAGTGAATTAAGTTGATGACGCCCAACTCATGGAATCCTGACATTCTGCATATCCACCTGGGACGATCAGTGCCTTTAGTATCTTTCATTAAACGTTCAGTACACGGACAGGTTTTACCTAACCCCACTGTTCAGACAGGTCCTCCTGCTGAGACTGCTTGAGGTGAACAATGTAAGCACCCCAGAACTGTAGGATTTTTAACAACAGTTCACGGTTACTCTCTTTAATATTCAAATGGCACACAAGTACATGTAATGGATCTGTTCTTCAATCTTGGATGTGGTTCTTTGGGGATAACTTTTTGTTTTTTATATCATACAATACTGATGTCACACAGGGTTTCAGTTCAGTCTACTGTGTACACAGGACTGGAGACAGCATCTGAGTCAACCTGTGTGCAACACACAAATATGAAGTCACACAGATATACACACTCAGCCAGTAACACACACAAACACACACAGGTAAGGAAAATGCAGCCACAGCTCTACTTACATTACATAACACTCTGACATCAAGAGTTTGTGAGGAGACATGGAACACAGAGCAACATGTTCATCCACATATGGTTTAAAAAAAAAAAAAAAAAAAACAACAACCTCACTCTTAAAAACATCGCTTATCTAGACAGGCCACCGATTCAGCAGTTTAGCTTGTAGCTGCAAGCGAGCTAATATTAATGTCAGCTCCTAGCTAATGTTAAATGATGTTAAACCCATGCCGATGTTCATTTCAAATACATCTCCAAAGGTCGCAGGTGAGCTACGGATATGAGACTTCTGCTTCGTATTGCACCTAACAACACCCCTTAGGCATGCAAATGACATGACATACCACAACTTTGTGCCACAATGCTTTAACATATACACACAATATTCAATGGTGACTGGCAGACTGTTGGACTTAATGCAGGTTCAACTACCCTGTATTATTCTGAACAGACTTCATATTTTAGTGGCAAGGCATGGAAGCGCTGCCAAAATCTCATTTAAGCAATCAAGTGCCTCTGGATGTGGGTGTGGAACTAACATTCAACATGGCCAACAGCACAAGAACATCTGAAAAGTTTCCATGTCCTAAAGCACAAAATACACCTAGAGAGTGACTGCACATTTCAGGATGCAAACCTACAGCAGGTGATTACCAGCACAGCTGCAAAGAAGCAGGGATTGGCCCTACCTATCTGCATTACAACTGTTACAATAAGAAGGGATCTTTTTTTGAAAGACTAAAATCATTCTAAAATATGCACTCACATTTACTAGATATGTAGATGTGTAGATATTTAGAAGATATGTAGCTATATCTTCATGATTTTACACTAAATATTTCTCCATATACATCAATAAGCATTATAAGAAGAGACTGGCCATCACTGTTGAGTAAACAT
Source organism: Megalops cyprinoides (assembly GCF_013368585.1). Taxonomy (NCBI): domain Eukaryota; kingdom Metazoa; phylum Chordata; class Actinopteri; order Elopiformes; family Megalopidae; genus Megalops; species Megalops cyprinoides. The sequence goes on along the minus strand of NC_050596.1, from coordinate 8,027,118 downwards.
AGTCTGCCTTCCTGAGAAGAAAAGGGTCATCTCACATGGACCAGACATCCCATGGCTTTGTATTAATTGAGCCCAACACATTGTAAAAATAAGCACATTGTTTGCGCGCGGTTGCAAACAGACTGAAAACACACAAAGGACATAGTTTAGGACAAAGCAGAGAGAATATAACCCCGCAAACAATTGCTTTATCAGAACTGTATAGAGACCAGGGCTGGAGTGCATTCCACACTGTCTCTAATGCATTCTTTAGAATAATTACTAGAGATCACATAGTCAAACTTGGCCCTCGGCCACAACAGTCTTTTGAATGAAAATGCCACAATATATCACACACACCTGGCTTTTCAAACAATTGTATCTGTATTCCCGCGCTGTTCTTATGTACATATTGAGAGATAAATTGTAATATTTCAGGCCTCAAAGACGAATTTGTTAGCTAATGACTTTGGGCAGTCGCTACACCAAAAGTAAGCTAGGACGAAAGAGCCATACAACTCCACCAGAATACACCATCACAAATATTCAAATCACAAAAACACAATATTTTCATGGATTGTTTTAGATGTGTTCAGAATTATTTTAAGTTGTATAATGCGAAATGCTAACAATGGATGTTTAACAAAGTGTAAAACTGTGCAAGACATCTGGTTACATATCACCGCGGCCTGTTTTTCTCTGAAGCCTGGGCCTTGCCTGAAACGCCAATGGCCGAACTTGCGGTTCAGGCCTTAGAAAGGAGAATTTATAAACCTTATAACATAAACTTCACGCGGACATGGTCCGATGTATAACGTACACACGCCATGTAGCTCGCTGCTAAAAATAAACATGACTAAACATGAGAGGCGGAGATAAACTCCTGCCGTTTTAAATACACGAAACCCTCCCCAAACAAGAAATTCTAATGAGACGCTATAATGTATTCAGTAACCGTAAACAAACGCCACCCATTCACCGCCGACACATGACAACAGCACCGGCGGCACAAAGTTCAAAAAGCGCTCATATCTAACGTAGCAAATGTTATAGGCAATACTTTAACAGGAGCAAATTGCTAAAAAAGGGCAGAGATGTACTGTTAGCTAGCCGTAGCTCACCTGCTACCTTTGAAGATGTATTTGAAATGCCCTCGGCATGAGTTTCAACGTTATTTAACGCTAGCGAACAAATTAACATTAATGTTAGCTCACTAGCAACTACAAGACAACTAGCCACAAAAGTTCAACTTCAAACAGCTAAAGCACTGGCATACCTACATGTGATGTTTGAAATATATCTTTGTCCAAATAGACCAAATTAACTTTTCCCCCCCGTACAAGTTATTAAAATTCATATTATGAAACCCTACATTTTCCAAGAACAATTTCTTAGTAACGTTAGCTTGACAACTATCTGCAAATTGTTTGAGTGCAATATAACGTTAGCCTTTAAAAACTGGCAACCAGTTAAAACTCTCTCTCTCTCTTCCGAAAATCAATTTGTTTAGTTAGCTAGCTACGCTGCAATCTAAACAGATACAATAAAAAATTTTTCTCCAACCCGTTTACCGGGACAAGACATATCCTGACTGACTGGCTAGGTAGCTAGGTTTGCTATCAAACTCCCCTTTGGAAATGAGAGAACCATTTCTTTATTTGAAAAATAAAATCGAAAAAAAAAAAACCAAAAACAAATCAACTATACCCATTCAGTGAGTTATCTACTCGAAACAATACGGATAAATGCCACATAATCCGCTGGACACAGGTTACTTAACATTACTAGTTAACGTTAGCTAACGTTTATTTCAAAATAAGCGGTGTTCTTCAAACTCTAGAGTCTAGACCAAAGAGAGGGCAGCGGCGTCCCAACAAACTCGGGGTTTAGATCACCGTCTGGAGACGGTGATAACTTTAAACTAGCTTACTGATGGGGGGATGAACAAAAGCACTGTCCCCGTGTACCTTTTAAGATTTCATCTCTACTATTAGCTAGCGAACCTAAAGATCTAACGCAGCTAACTAACGTCCACTGAAAGGGAGTAGCCAGTATAGCTAACGTTAGTCGAGTTAGCAGCCAGTTTCCAACCGGGGGTACTGTAAAACAAACCCACAATGGTGGCACATTGTTATTAGCTCGTTGGCTAGCTACACACATTCAACGACAGACTTGGTTCAATCAAATAACTCCGGAGCTTATTTCAGATACACATAGTTCCTTCAGAGTTAAGTAGACATTCAGTGAATTGGAAGCCAGCTCGTTAACAATGCTGCATGCTCCATAAAGCATAACATTAACATTATAAAACTCGGAACTCTTCAGAGACGCTTGAATAAACCAACATGCTCATAGTCTCTACTTTCACAGGGCACAAAGAACAGGGACAAGCGGCGCATTAAAAGCAGAACTGCGCCGGCATGATCGTGAACGGAGTCTTCCCCTCTTCGGGATTTGATATTTACAATGTAAACAAGATGACAAAATATGCATGGTCAGTGGCTTCATGCCAGCGAATGAATATGTAAAGGCTAGTTAGCTAGCTAATGCCCACGTTCCAGTATCACACACAAAGCGGCTAGCTAGCTAGTAAATTAGCATACACCTTGGGCTAGCAAAGCTAGCTCTTCACAAGCTACTCCTAGCGGTTAACATCATCTTCCACAATGTAAGAAATCTCAAATAAATTAGAGCGATGGCGCTGATTACTAATAAAATATGCTAAATCGTGGTTGCACTGTGGGAATATGAATATGTAACACGCTTGGTGCATCCTAGTCGCACAAAATAACTTTATTCTTTCTTTCTTCATATTTGCCATTGCACTGCAATGATCCAATTTTCCCCTCGCAGTCTGAGAAACAGATAGCAAGCTAGCTGACTGACTAGGTACGTTTGCTAGCGAGTTAGCTATGCATTACCTAATTCTAACGCCGCTGATTGCTAATTTGTTATGCTAAGTTTTTGTTTAGTTTCTTCCTCTGTCCTGATCCAAGCTGAGAGAAAGAGGGTTTCAATATGAATATGAATATGTAAAATGCAGTAATGATTACCTGCTCCTGAACTCTCATCTTGACTCGCTGCTCCTCCGTCAGCCATTTTGAATATTTAACCCGAAATCCCAGCCCAGAGGTAGCCGGAGAGCTCGCTACACACCCCGCGACACCGCACCGATCTGCATTATTTCCGACAATACTGTTCTTCTCGATTCGCAAAAATGAAACGCCGCTGATTTATAAACCATTTTCCGCCGCGTACCTCACAAACAAAACATGTCAATTATATTGGATGAACGTGTGAACGAAGCTTCGAGTACCGCAAAAGTGATGCATGTCCAAAAGAGCGCATGCAGTGTTTAAATCCTACTTTTTCTATTTTTTTTTAACAAAACGTAAGCTTTGCATTTCCGGTACGGGGTCTTGGGCGCGAAGTTTTGAATAATTTTGTAATATATTCCTAATTAATTAAATGTATTTAAATACCAGTAAACGTCAGATCGGCTTTATCCGGAAACAGTCGAAGTACCGAACTGTGTGATCGTGAGACAAAACGCCATGGTATAGGTTTTTTTTTGTTGTTAATCGACCTCGTTTAAACTGTTGGGCACGGATCTGACTGAAATAGTGATTACATGGCACCGCAAACAGATCGGTTGTTTTTTAAAAGGTGAATTGCTGCTACAAGGGGTGTGATAGTTTCTTAATTTGTAATGGTTTGGCGAAGTTAGCAACGTGACCAGACTTGCAGAGCCTTAGCGCGAGTGCAAGCTCCAACTTCCTTTGAAAGAACTGGGCAAATTCAGACATGTCAAAAACAACCAACGAACTCCTGGCCCCCTTTTCCTGTTTTCTGCAGTCGCTCGATGAAGCTATGAGTTGACTTTAATTTTCCTAGAAAGAAGCCGTGAAAGCACATCACATTTTCCCCTTTAAATTATCATAAATAATTATAAAATGATAATAACAAACTGGGAGAGTGTTTTACTCAAAATCCTTGCAACAACAGGTGAGATAATTTAGCCCCCCCCCCCCCCCCCCCCCCCCACAAGACATCTTGTGGGTTCCTTTGGCAGAGTCAATCTGTTTGCTAGGTCCTTTTAACTAAATGTGGACCCAAATACACTGCTGCTGTGATTTCTTTCATTGCTGGCTGATAATGTCAAATCAGATTACACAGTCTGGGTCATACTAAGAGGGTGTGGTGTAGGTTGGAGGGCTAAACATCACTCATAATTTGTGAGTCTACTGATGGATGGCCCAAAAAAGACAGGTTGAGGGATACTTACTTGCTTTGCACTACTCCTTTAATGAAAGCCTCATGGTCACATTTTATCTGTCACACTTAGCCAGGGATGCATCACACTGTTGCACAGAAAAATATAGAATATACTGTGATGAGCAGATAGTCTGGAATCTGGCTGAGGCAAATGACCTCACTCTCTCCTCAGATAATCACTGTTTATTTTACAACAAACAGACACGTGCATGTACAAACAAGGGTCAGGTGTCCTGTTCACCCAATACCATTTCCCATACATTATCAAACACTGCACCTCTAACAGTGCACATGACCAGAATTTAAGTATATCCATCTTTCCTTTTCATTGCATTCTTATTGTGGTCATTATGTGAATCAAATACTTCTTTGTTTTAATTTACTGTGTTTGAGCTACTCTCACCTGCACCAAAATGAGCAGACCACCACTGTCATCTGACATAGAAGTATCTTATTATAACCACTGGTGGGCCTAGTAGTAAATTTACAAACTGGAGCTCCACGGTGTTGAGCTGCTTTCCCATTTGATTAAACGTGACTAGGATGAATGCATAACATTCTAACTGAGATTCCAGATTGTCTCTTTGTTTCACATTGTGCTTAATCTTGAGGAAATGAGAATGACCCGAAAAGTGTTAGAGCTAACACTGCCAGTAATTGAAGTCTTTTCATCAGTCTTTGGAATTGCTTCCTGCCTTTGATCTTTTGAAAGCTGCAAGCAGACATCTTGTTCCATAATCCTTCTAAAAACACCCTTTCAAGGGTAGCTCACTACCTAACTGGATAACATTACTTTCCAAATCAAAGAAAAATTAATGAATAAATTTAGTATCAAATACATCACATAATGTGCAGACTTACTACTTTTTATCTATGAATGGATTGTCTCACACAAGTCAACCACTGCCTTACTCACTAGCTCCCAGCTAATTAGCTGTTGGTTTACATAGCCTTTTTTCTTTGTAACAGTACTTGACTAGCTAGCTATCTAACAGTTCATTTTCTTTTTTGCTTGCCATTTTTTATGCCTCACTTCCTCATTGTGGTTTGCATTGTAGCTAATTAGCTAGCTAGATACCTGTCACTTAAATAACTGACACATGTCCAGTGCTGTCCACTCTATTTTATCAGTCATCCCTATCAGGAGTAAACACATCACAGATTTTATGTTGAGTCAGAAATAATCAGTCATCCCTACATTTTATCACCTTTAAGTGAAAATAGCTTGAATACCTAAGCGATCAGAATGTTTGTGTTCCTGACGTTTTACAGTGCATCTGCATTAGCATGAAGTCTGAAGAGTGAAAACTGAATCAATCAAAAGAAACAAGGCATTGTATCTCACAAGCTAAATAAAAGTCTGCATACTTTGTCATCCCTGCAGTTGTTCTTTAGCTCCTGTTTTGACAAGTTGCTAAGCAGGAACCTACAGGGAAGTTGTGACGAAAGGAAAAGGACAGCAAGGGGTTTATGGGAACATGCAGTGATGGTACTTTCGTTATTTACTGTGGTGCTACACAGGAAGAAAGTAATCGAATGTCAGGCAGCAAAGGAAGTGATCATTTGTGTGTCCTATCGTGTCTTTTGAGAAGACAGGAGGCAGCAGAGAACAGAGCTGGAATCAATTGCAATTTAAATTGAAATTCATGGGACAATTCATGAATTTGCTTTTTTTTTAATTTATCAAATTCATCATGAATTGGAATGGAATTTGAAGAATCTTCAATCATCCGAACTGAATTATACGATACTCATATTGTATACTTTGGAATTGGAATTGGCATTTTCTACTTAGAATATTGGCATTTTCTACTACAGAATTAATTTACTTTGTATTTGGACTTTGTAAATGGACTACATTATGTTTTAAATGATTTAACCTTATTTATCCACTACAGATTGGCAGTTGGAACAGTGATATTACATGTACAGTATGCAGCACTTCTAATAAAAAACTTGATTTTGTTTTTTAATAGTACACTTTAATGATCACTGTCACAATGTGCTTAACATGCAGCAAAGTGTATTTACAGAGGGAATAATCATAATAAAAAACAAAAATCCAGGGCCAATTGGGACTGGAGACTGGAAACTGAGAAATTATTTCTGGAAAAAGGTGGTGAAGACACTCATGGAAAACAGTCCATTTTCTTGTAGTGTTGTATAGGTACTGTATAAATACGGATGATGCTTGTAAGGTGTATGTGATTGAACATTTGTTTAAGAAAGTGATCAGCCTGACATTCAGTAAAATAAAGTATTTAAAATAATGACCAGTTAAGAATGGGTGATAATAGGTTTTTAAGGGAGCAGTGATAACAAATAATATTTTAATAAGTAAAACACAATGGGCGAGGCAAATGCATCAAGCACGTCACAGACTGCCCCTGTGGAAGATGTAGGAGTGTGGTCACCAAAGATGCCTCAACATTAAAGTTTCAGCATATTTAATTTTGTGTTCTAGAGGATTCTGATCTGAAATTAAGACTGTAATACTGTCTGTATTGTCTGCTGTAAACCTAAGAGTTGCTGCTTGTCTGGCCTTTGAAAGTATTATTGTGTCTGTGTATAGTTTAGTGTGAAAGGTGGCAATTAAATAGAAGAGAGACGTCTTTTCTTTTTTCTGCACCATAATATAGCGAAATTTCAAACTTGCCTTATTTTTCTCTGAAAAACGACATTAAAAGTGGTAACACTACATTCATAAAATAATGACTAATGTGTACATGAATTGTATGTCATTTTTCAACCTTTGTAATGAAAAGTTGACATGAGATGACATGAAGTACTGATACACATTTCCATATAGGTGAGGGTTAGGGTTAGGGTTACAGTTACGGTTAAGGTTAGTGTTAGTTCATTTA